>NC_025997.2:73154585-73197890 GCF_000442705.2 Elaeis guineensis
ATCTCACTGTGTTTATCCAGTGTTGGCACCAATAGAAGGAGGGTTTGGTGGAGTTTTTATCTAATATGATCAGATATCATCACTCCACTAATCAAATTTTTTCAAAATTAATTAGAATTTTTTGATTGGTCGAATGATATGGCACTGCATGGCGCAGCAGGGTCTATTTAAACCCTGTCTGCGCCTAGGGTTTAGAAAATCTACTCAATACCCAGCGAAAACATGAAACCCTCCACTTCTCCATAGCCCATATGCTCTCTCCTTCCCCTCTTCACATCCAAGAGGTTGGGCATTCATCTGGTGCTTGTCCAAGGTGTGGTGGCTCCTGATCAGAAGGCTGCAGGGATTTATCGAGAAGCTGCTGCTCCAGCTTCAGAAGATTTTTGAAATCTTTAATTAGATCAGATCTAATTTTTGGAGAAAGATTCACAAGAGAAGATGATCTAGATCTACTGGAGTGATATCGGTAGAGGCCAGGCGACTGCATGGCTATTTTGGAACCTCGGGCTTGCTGCGATCATTACAGGGTAATCTAGTTACCTAGAGATATTCCTCTAATCCTCAAATTTTAGATTTAATTTTAGATTAAATATTAGATAATAAGAATTAATCTAATAGATCTTAGATCTGAAATAAAGTAGATATTTTTTTTATTAATATTCATCCCAGATCTCATTAGATCTGAAGATCCTACAAGGAAAAAGCAGTTTTCCTTCACTGATGTCATAACCCTAAGTTTCACAACAAATTTTTGAACCAAAAGCCTTCTTTTGCGGCATCCGAGCAGCGATATATTTAGCCTCTATGGTTGAATCCGCTATGATGGAGTGCTTGAAACTCTTCCAGCTGACTGCTCCACCATTGCATACAAACATATATCCTGACGTAGATTTTTTATCATCAAGATCAAACATGAAGTCTGAATCAGTATACCCCTCAACTCGTAACTTAGAACCTCCTTCAAAGATCAAGAATAAATCTTTAGTTCTTCTCAAATACTTAAGAATGTTCTTCATAGCTATCCAATGCTCCTCGTTTGGATTCGACTGATACCTGCTCGTGACACTTACAGCAAGGGTAATATCAGATCGAATACACAGCATGGCATACATAAGGCTCCTTATGGATGAGGCATAAAAAATCCTACTCATGCACTGAACTTCCTTAGATGTGGTCAGACACATCATCTTAGAAAGATGAATACTATGCCTAAGAGGTAAAAGTCCTCTTTTAGAGTTTTTCATGCTGAACCTCTTCAGTACTTTCTCTATGTATAATTTTTGTGACAGGCCTAGCATCCTTTTAGATCTATCCCTATAGACCTTTATTTCAAGAATATAGGATGCTTTCCCTGGGTCTTTCATAGAGAATTCCTTGGACAACCATCTTTTGACCGTGGTCAATATAGGAATATCATTCTCAATGAGGAGAATATCATCCATGTACAATATGAGAAATGTTATTACGCTCCCACTAACCCTTTTGTATACACAAGATTTTTCTTCATTCTTGATGAAGTCAAATGATATGATCACATCACCAAAATGATGATTCCAACTTCGAGAAGCTTACTTTAATTCATATATGGACCTTTGCAGCTTGTAGACTCTGTGATCACCATCATCAAATGTGAAACCTAAAGACTGCTTTATATAAATATCTTTCTCAAGATATCCATTCAGGAAAGTAGTTTTCACATCCATCTGTCAGATTTTATAATCATAATAAGCTGCAATACTATGCAGAGTGCGGATGGATTTCAGCATGGCTATAGGCAAAAAAAATTTTTGATAGTCAATGCCCTCGCACTGGCTATAATCTTTTGCCACAAGCCTAGCTTTATAGGTTTCTACCTTACCATCGGTACTTATTTTCTTTTTGTAGATCCATTTATACCCAATGGGTATTATACCCTCGGGCAGAACCACTAAGGTCCAAACTTGGTTCGAATACATCGAGTCAATTTTTGACTTCATTGCATCTAACCATTTCTCAAAATCGATGTCAGACATCACCTCGTCAAAAGTATTAGGATAATCACCATGATTCTTATATCTCATAAGGAATATTTCCTTTACTTTTTTTGTAAGCATACCCATGTACTTTTTAGAAGATCGAAAAACCCTGCTAGATCTATGAGGTGGTAGAGGAACATCAACTACTGGCTTATGAATAATGAGTTTCTAAGGATCTATAGCTCTTTGCTCTTCAGAGATCTTCTCTTCAAACTCAACTAACCTCCTACTGCCACCATCCTGGATAAATTATTTTTCTAGAAATATAACATTCCGACTCACGATCACATTGTGATCTTATGAAAGTAGAAGTAATATCCCATTGATTCTTTTAGATACCCTATAAAATGAGCTATTACAGATCAATCTTTCAGTTTATCAGTCATTTGTCTCTGGACATAAGTCAGACATCTCCAAGTCTTAAGATAACCTAGACTCGATTTCTTATCGTATCATATCTCATAAGGTGTGGTAGGAATGGATTTTGATGGAACCCTATTCAACAGGTAAATTTTGGTTAATAAGGTATGTCCCCAAAGATATAAGATAGATCAGTGAAGCTCATCATGGACTTGACTATATCTAATAGGGTCCTATTCCTCCTTTCAAATACCCCGTTGAGCTGAGGTGTTCCAGGAGGAGTCCATTGAGAGACTATATCATTGTCATTGAGATATTTCAAAAATTTTTGACTAAGATATTCACCTCCTCGATCAGATCGAAGAACCTTAATGAGTTTGTCTCTTTGTTTTTCTACTTTATTTTTAAATTCCTTGAACTTTTCAAAGGCTTCATATTTGTGTTTCATCAGATACACATACCCATACCTAAACAAATTATTAGTAAATGTAATAAAGTAGCTATAACCATCCCTGACCTATACATCAAATGGCCTACACACATCAGTGTGTACCAGGGCAAGTAACTCAGTGGCTTTTTCCCTATGTCCTACAAAGGGTAACTTGGCTATTTTTCTTCGAAGGCAAGATTCACAAGCTGGATACAGCTCTGGATAAAGAGAGCCAAAGATGCCATCTTTTTTCAATTTGTTTATCCTGTCCTCTCCAATATGGCCTAGTCTATGATGCCATAAGTACTTCTGGTTAATTTCATCTCTAGATCTCTTTTGACCTATGGCACTCACTATTTGCTCGTTCAAATTCACATTCGCATCAATATACAAGTGATATAGACGGTCAATTAAAAGACCACATGCAATCAATTTATTTATTAAATAAATGAAATAAAAGTTTTTATTAAAATTAAATTTAAAATCTTTCTGTGCTAGCACAAACACAAAAATTAAATTCTGACTAGTTATAGAAATAAAATAACAGTCTTTTATATCTAATCTAAAATCTGATGATAATCGAAGAGGATAAGTGCCAACAGCTTCTGCAGTAACTTTTGCTCCATTGCCGACCCAAAAGATCAAGTCACATTCCCTCAACCTCTTACTTCTATTAAACCCTGCATTGAGATACATATATGAGTACTCGAACCAAAGTCTAATACCCAACTAAAAGTAGAAGAAATCATAAGGTTAGATTTAATTACGAGCATACTTTCTGAAGGTTTATCACCCTTCTTGGTTATTAGTCTCTCCAGATAAAATGGATAGTTCCTCCTTCAGTGGCTTTCAGCATCACAGTGGAAATACTTTTTCTTTTCTTCAGCCTTCTTTGGAATATCCTTCTTTGGCTTGTTCTCTTTCTTCTGCTTCTTAGTGGATTTGTTCTTCTTTTTCTAACTAGATTTTTTCTTGAAAGAAGTCTGCTCCATAGAGAGAACAGTGCCCCTTGAATATTTTAAGATTCCTTCCGTAGTGACCAACATGTTGACCAGTTCGGATACAATACAATCAAGTTTGTTCATATGAAAATTTATAATAAATTGACTATATGAACTTGTAAGGGATTGAAGGATCAAATCCATCTGTAATTCTTTTTGCATATTAAGCCCGAGCTTCTTAAGCTCCTTAATATCTTTGATTATTGTCATACAATACTCATGGACTGACTGTCCTTCGCACATCTTCAAATTGAAGAGTCTCTTGGATACTTCGAAGCGTGCTGTACGGCTCTACCCACCATACAACTCTTGTAGGTTAGTGATCATAGCCCTGGCAATGGGCATATGCTCATGCTGACTTTACAACTCATTTGACATAGATGCCAGTATATAGCACTTGACCCGACTATCTTCATCCGTTCACTTTTTATAAGCAGCTCTTTGCTCAGTAGTAGAACGGTTTGGTAACACTAGAGATTTTTGGTCAAGTACATAACCTAGTTTTTCAGAAATCAGGATAATCTTGAGGTTTCTTAGTCACTCTTTATAGTTTGTTCCGATCAAACGATTTGATTCAAGGATGCAGGCTAGAGGGTTTGAGGTTAATATTGTTTAACTACGAGAGTAAAGATTTAAGTTAGATTTTTATACTTCAAAATTATATTTACTTTTAGAGACTTTAAGATGCAAACAATGACTCTCACTAATTTTTCGGATCCCTTCACTCTCTGGATGGGAAACAAAAATTCTAACGTGATAGATGAATTTTTAGTGGATGCTGCGATCCCACTGATGATATGTACTTACCTAACAGTTATTGGTAACATGCACACCGATGCATGGATAGTTCTTTGTCCAAATGCTTCTCCAAGTATGTTTCAGTGACTTGATCTCTAAGTTACATGGGCTCACCTAATAGTTATTGACCACACTCCTTAGTTAAGCCCGACCTGCCATCCATAAGTAGGTACAAAGCCATGATTAGGTCCCTCACCTAATGGTTATTGAGGTCCAACCCCATCTTTATCCTAGAGCAACTCTTTGTTAATAGAGTGATTGCATGTTTCTGATGCAACTGAACCACTGTGACCAGTTGAGAACAATCAACACCAATAGCACGCCCGTATATCTACAATGATGGAAGACCTATGGACTTAATATTTATGGAGAGGTTTAGATTTAGGTCTCATCTAATCAATCATCATATGACCGATCTAATTGATATGGGCTAAACCAAAACGTCAAGCAACCTTATTCAAGACTTAATCTTCAAAATTGATCAGATAAGTGGAGATCGGTGGGGGTCTCCTCATTGCTTTCCTTAGACACCAATAAATTGATCAGATCAGCTAACAAAACTAATTAAATAATCACCTTTCAATTACTTTCTTTAGACACTAATAGGTCAATTGGTCAAAATAGATTAGCTCAAGCGAATCAGACAAGCTGAATTAGGTCTGTTGGTGCAGAATTTTGCCGAAGCTAGAGAAGCTGGAGCTGGGATGACCGCGACCGCCATCGGAACCTACAAGGAAAGTCTAAACCGGAGTTGGGGGTGCTCCGGCAAGATCCTCCGACGCTCAAGTCAGTACTCTGCTTCAACAGAAATGGAGTGCTCAAGTGAAAATTTTAGCAGAGTTTCAAGATAGAGTTTAAAGCTTAGAGAAGACGTATCTGAGGGTCCCTTTTTATAGATGGAGAGCATAACTGATTGATAGCGACGTCTATAACCACCTGATAGTGGACCGTTCAGAGCCACATGGAGTTTGTTATGGAGAGTAGTGGCGTTAGGGCCGTTCAGGGCCACGTGGAGTTTGTTACGAAGAGTGGAGTGGTGTCCGTTGTCGTGACTTGCCAGAGAGTGGAGTAGAGTAGTGGCCCTTATCATGGCTTGCCAGAGAGTGGTGGAGCCACGTGGAATCTGTTACAGAGTGTGGGGTAAGGTAGCAGCCATTATCATGACTTGCCAAAGAGTGGAGCAGGGTAGTGGCCCTTGTCGTGGCTTGCCAGAGAGTTCGGATTTATCGGCTGAAGCTCAGCTGGGATGTCTGATGGAGCGGATGGCTCTCTATCTCATTGATCTAGAAGAAGCTCGGATGTTTCTGAGGTTGTGATGGGTCTACTGTTGTTGGGTGCCTAGAGCACTGATGCTGCAGGCGGGAACCATCTGCTGTAGAAGCTCAGACGGAGACTTTCTGTTAGAGAAGTTCGGTTTCATGAAGAATCTAGCGAAGGGTCCGCCGGAGGTGGACTTCGGATGGCATTGGGGAGATTCGTCCACTGGAGGAGTCTGGGGATCCTGTGGAAGTCTGGATGGCGTTGTCGAAGTCCAGCTGATGCCATTGAAGGTTGATGGCTGGGGAGGTTCGACAGACACCGGAGGTGATCGACCGTTGTAGAAATCCAGTTGCTGGAGCCTGTCTATTGTAGAAGCTTATCCGAAATCCATCCGCTATGGAAGTTCGGATGGAGCCCGATTCTTGCAGAAGGCTGAAAGGAGGCCGCTTATTGTAGAAGCTTGGTCGAAGATCGGTTGTCGTGGAAGCTCGGAGCAGTGACCTGACCGATGGAGCCTATCCCATTGTAGAAGCTCATTTGGGATCCGGAGCAGACATCTGAAGTAGACCGCCTGCAGTGGGAGTTCGGAGTAGACTGCTTGCTGTAGAAGTTTGACTCTCGCAGGAGCTCGGATGGAATCCGGAAGGCGGTCGACCATCGTAGAAACTTGGATGGAGTCGGGTTACTGTAGAAATCTCATTGTCGGAGAAGCTCGGATATTGACGACGTCCGGAAGAAGTTCGGAGTAGGGTCGTCCATGGTCGGAAAAAGTATGGAAGGGATTCGGAGAATAGTTGATCATTGTAGAAGATCAGCTGATATTAAAGCCCAGATAGCCTTTGGAGCGGCCCGGTAGATGAATGGAGAAGCTCATTGTCGGAGAAGTCCGGATGGTATTATGGAAGCTCGGATGGTCGAGGGGGTTCAGAAAGATGCCATACAAGGTCGGAAGCCGGAAAGTCCTGGAAGGATCGATCCTTTACAAATTTCGGCTGGGGGTATTTTATACCCAACACCAGTCCCCCTACTTTCAAGTTCGGGTTCCGAATGAAGGAAGTACAGAGAAGTTCTCACAACCGAAGTTGCCCCCTTCGATTTCTGCACTCGATGGTTTCCAGATATTTTTGCATTTGGTGCGCTGGTGCCGGAGTCTTTTCAAATCAAGGCGATCCGAAAAGATTTTTTCGGAATTCCCATCGGAGCGTAGCTCTAGGTATGGCACAATAATGACTTTGTCAGCTGTCAGCCATTTTTAGTAGCCTGTCATGGTGAGTGGGACATGTGGCGAGTGCAGGTCGGCTAGAGGAGATCAGCAATCATTACTGCGCCGGGCCCTATTGCCTATTTAAACACATCCTCCTCCTTTAGGGGTTTTACTTTGCCTGAGAGAATCCCTCGATCCCTTCCTCTTCCCTGAGAGCTCCAGCTTCCTTTAGCATCTTTCTCGGCCTTAGGCATCCTCCGGGTCGACTTCCATCATCCTTGCCGTCTTCCTGCACTCCTCGGGCCAACCTAGGTTAGTTCTGAAACTTCTTGTCATTTTTTTGTTCTTTCTTTTTCGTATTCCATTCGTTTAGCTTCCTCGAGAGCTAGTTCGCTATTTTTCTCAATTTTTTTTCGGGATTTTTTGTGGCTTCCATTTGATCCAAAATATCTTCCGATATCTCCTCTTCTAGCAGTTCTAGAAGTTCGTCAGCTCCACTTCCCCCAAATCCTTGTACCGTAGACGAACCCATAGTTAGGACCGAACCTCGTCTGGTCTTTGCGCTAGACACCATCCCCAACTCTTTGACTCTGGATGAACTCTCACTGATAAGGATTTAGTATGGAGTTCCTCCGGAGTACGAGCTGAAGCTTCCCGAGCCAACTGACCGGGCTAGTGCCCCTCCTCCCGGCCGCTTCTGTCTGTACCAGGAGACCTTCCGTGCTGGACTTCAGCTTCCACTTCTGCCTTTTGTCGTCACTCTCTTTCATTTTCTGAACATTTCTCTAGTCTCAGTAGTGCCGAACTCCTTTAGGTTTTTCATAGGATTTCTTTCCCTTTGTCATATAGCTGGAGTTCGGCCGACCCTTTCTTTATTTAGGTATTTCTACACCTTCAAATGTCACCCCTCGATAAAGGACTGGTGGTACTTCTCCCCCCAGTTTGGTAGAAAGAGGTTGCTGAAAGGTGCCCCCTCTTCTATCCACAATTGGAAGGAGAGGTTCTTCAATGTTTGATGCCCGACCTTGGAGTTGGAATTACCCTCTTGGGGCTTTTTGAGGGATTCCGTCCATCGGGCTTCAAGCCTGGAAAGGGACGACCTCGAAGCCTCCAAAAAGCTCGAGGCCTATCAAACCCCCCTCCTCTCTGAACTCCTGAAGAAACAACTCTTGTTCAACGTCGGCCTGAGTCCTCTTAACCCTGTTGGTACCATTATTTATTTATTTATTTTTGGTTGCTTCCCCTTTCCCTTATTATATCTCTAAGCCATGTTGATCTTCTTTTATTGCAGACATGGACGCAAGCATGGCTCGGAGATTAGCCCAGGGTCTCAAGACCCACAAGAGAAAAGGTGCCTCGACTTCAGGGTCGACGAAGAGAGCCAGGACGGAAGAGACAAGCTCAGTCGCGCCTGCTCAGGTGGCTGTTGCTATCGATGTCCCTTCCGACGTCAAACCTGAAGTCCCCCGAGCCTCTTCAAGGAGCCCCTCGATCGAGGATCCCACTCCAGAGGCTCATCCCGAGGGAGCACCCGGGGCCGAAGGGAGGAGGAGAAAGAAGACCCTAGCCCGCAAGAGCCGCAGCCGCAAGGCTGCCGTCGAGGGGGCCGGCGGCTTCATGGAAGACCTGAGGGAAAATCCCTTCAACAACAGGGATTTAATAAAGAGGCTGGTCGAAGGGTGCATTCTGTCCGAGGTCGTCCAGAGGATCGTCCTTGCTGATCCTGAGCTGCAGGTCTGGGACTCTCTGGGATCTTTCCTCGAAGTAGGTCAATTCACTTTTTCTCCTTCTTGCTTCTTCACTTAATTTACTCCTTAGCCTTTGTATTGACTCACCGGCCTCTCTTGCAGATCGGACACCAGCTTGTCGCCAATGTCGAGGTGGTGAAGGTCGTCAACGTCGAGGCGGTGAAGATCGTCAAGAGGGAGGCAGCTCGGGCGAAGGAAGGTTGCCTGGCTAAGGCTACCCACCTTGAGAAGATCGCCGAGGTCATAAGTCTCCAGGCGGCACTGCAAAAGGTGGGACAAACCTCGTCCGATCTGAAGACCGCCCTGGAGGAGGAGAGAAAGAAGGCGGAGGCCGAGGTCTCCGAACTGAAGGCACAGGTTTTCGAGCTGAAGGTGCGGATCCCGTCCCTGGTCTCAGAGGCAGGGGCCCGAGCAGTGGAGGAGTTCAAGGCCTCCTCCGAGATGGAGGATCTACAGGTCCAGTTCGGCCAGGATGCCTTCATCAAGGGTTTCGAACTCTGCCAAGAGAAGGTGGCCGAAAAATTTCTCGAGCTGGACCTCGGCTTCCTGGACGAGGCGTCCGATGATGAAGCCAGACCTTCCGAAGCTGCTGCCAGTCCTCCTCCAGCTGAGCATCGACCGCTGCGATCGTCGCTGCCGATCTTCTGAGGACGCCGAGCCCCTTCACTTCTGCCCCAGAGGTCCGAAACCTCTAGTTTTGTATTTTTCCTTTGTGGTGACTTTTCTTCATTCTCTTGTACTGGAAAATTATTTAATCAATGAAATCAGATTCTTCTTTACAGAGAGCCCCCTTTTTTCTTCTGCATTCTTTTCCTTCTTTTTTGTCTTCTTGCACTAATTTGAGTCATGGCGCTCTTGTCTTCCAATGACAGTGTCCTGCCGAAGCTCTTCCCCTATCAGAGGGGATTCCTCTGAAGTTGATGATTCGAGACCTCCGAAGAAAATTTTGTCAGTTGACGAAGAAATCCAAGAAGCTGGAAGACGAACTTCACCGACTGAGGGAGAGCCATTCAGAGGTCACTGCGGAGGCTACTCACTTTCAGGACCTCCACAAGAAGGGTTTCATGGAATACACCAGGAGGAAGGCCGACTTAATGGCGGAGCTTGAGGAACTTCGAAAATACGCCAGCGACCGATCTTGGACTCAGGCTTCCAAGATCAGCTCTCTTGAAGTTGAGCTAGCAGCTGCACGAGAAAAGATCGGCCAGTTGAAAGGGAGCTCGTCCTGGCTCATAACTCAGGCCGAACGTGATCGAGACTGGTCGATCAAATTCTCCAACCTTCAAAAGTAGCTGCAGGATGCTGAGGCGAACTACAATGCCTATCGGGTCGGCTAGTGCGGGCAGGTAGAGGACTACCGAAGGAAGCTCCAAACAGTAACCAACGAAGTTGCCCGCCTTCAGAGGTAGTTATCTGAGAGAGTCCAGCCTGCCTCTGCACAAGGCTCCGATGAGCTCCACTCCTTGAGGGGGACCACGGCAGAACTGTCTGTGGCCCTTGGGTGGGAGGAGGCTGAACTGCAGCGGCTGAAGATTCAGCTGGTCCACGAGTAGCAGGCGGTCAAAGATGCCGAGGTGGAGTCCAAGGTCCTGAGAAAGAGGCTTCGAGAGTTGGAGGGCGAAAGCCAGCGGTTCCACCAGATGTACCGAGAGATGTTGCTGAGAAAGATGGAACTAGAGGAAGAAGTCAAAAACATAAAGCAATCCCTAATAAGGACCGAAACTGAGAGCTCGAAGTCGGAAGAAGCTGGGCTTCCTTAGAATCCCTTTTTTTTTATCTTTCATCCTTCCATGTATTCTTTTTCTTTTCTTGTCGTTTCTCTTTTTTAGCCTTCAAGGCTTTGTAATGTTCACTTCACTAATGAAATGAAAAAAAAATTTTCCAACCTTGTCCATTCTGGTATTGAGTTGTCATTTACCGAACTTCTTTTATCTATTTTTTCTCGGCCTGTGTTGAGTTTCCTCTTAGCGACTGAGTGTTTTTGATAGGAATATCCTTCCTCATTGAGACGAGGTCCCTCGTGCCTTTGACGTTGTTTGTTTTTCACTTATCGCTGGTGTAGTTCGTCGCCTTCCCTTCTTATCTCCCTTTTTCTTTTTATTTGTGCAAGGATTTTCCTTTTAGGTGAGGGCTTTCCCTCTGCTCTTAGCGGGGTTGTGGGGATGTAGAGCCACTGAGGAGGGTTTTCTCCTCATCCAGTCCTGATCGATCGGGTCTTTATTTGTATTAGGGTGAGATTTTTCTCATATCTCTGAAATAGTCAATTTCAGTTCATGCTAGGAAGAGGTCCTCCTCCTGTTCCCAACAAGGCTGTGGGAGCACATAAGGGTCATTGCAAGGGCCTCTCCCCCCATCCGATCTTTAAGTAATCGGGCCTTCGACTTTGCTCATGTTAGGACGAGGTTCGCCTCCTGTTTCTAACAAGACGGTGGGAGCACATAAGGGTCGCTACTAGGGCCTCTCTCCCCATCCGGTCTTTAAGTAACCGGGCCTTCGACTTTGCTCATGTTAGGACGAGGTTCTCCTCCTGTTCCTAACAAGGCTATGGGGGCACATAAGGGCCGTTGCAAGGGCCTCTCCCCCCATCCGGTCCTTAAGTAACCGGACCTTCGACTTTGCTTGTGTTAGGACGAGGTTCTCCTCCTGTTCCTAACAAGGCTGTGGGGGCACATAAGGGCCGTTGCAAGGGCCTCTCCCCCCATCCGGTGTTTAAATAATCGGGCCTTCGACTTATTCATGTTAGGACGAGGTTTTCTTCCTGTTTCTAACATGCTTAATTTCGATTGTATGAGGGAGTTACTTTATGTCGTTATAAGCTCATGCTAAAAGAAAAAATGTGCAAATATGAAATTTTTATTTAAGGCAAAGCTATTGGTAATACATTCGCAGATTTTTCGAATTCCATGGTCGCGAAAGGTCTGCTCCTCCGAGCTCTTTTAGGTAGTATGTTCCGGTCCAGACTACCTCCTTGACTTCATTCGGACCTTCCTAGTTCGGAGCAAGTTTTCTTTGATTCTGAGGTTGTGAGACAGCGGCTCACCGAAGTACTAGGTCTCCCGCTTTGAAGGCTTTGCTTTTGACCCGAGAATTGTAGTAGTGGGCTACTTTCTGCTTGTAAGCCACCATCCGAACTTGAGCTGTCTCCCACTTTTCTTTTAACAAGTCGAGGTTGGCCTTGAGATCCTGTGGGTTGTGCTGCTCGTCGAATGCCACGACTCGTGCTGATGGAAGCTTGAGTTCAATCGGGATCATGGCTTCTGTTTCGAAGGCTAAGGCAAAGGGGGTCTCTCCCATGGGCAATCTCTGAGTAGTTCGGTATGCCCATAACACATTATAAAGCTCATCTGCCCAAGTTCTCTTTACTTTTTCAAGTTTCGCCTTGATTCCTTGCAACAGAGTCCTGTTAGTCACCTCGGTCTCATCGTTTACCTGTGGATGGGCTACCGAAGTGAAGTTATGGGAGATATTTAGGTCCTCGCAAAATTCAGCAAACCTTACCCCAGCAAATTGCCGCCCATTATCAGTAATGAGGGTTCTGGGTAAGCCGAACCTACAGACAATTGACTTCCAGACGAAGTCCTGCACTTTAGCTTCTGTGATTTTTGCCAAAGGTTTAGCTTCGACCCACTTGGTGAAATAGTCTATTGCCACCATAAGGAACTTCCATTGCCCGGATGCTGTGGGAAAAAGTCTGAGGATATCCATCCCCCATTGCGCAAACAGCCATGGGGCACTCAATGGTGTAAGTTCGGAGGCAGGTTGCTTTCGGATATTTACATGTCTCTGACACCTATCATACCTTCTGACATATTCAACGGAGTCATGGTACATGGTAGGCTAGTAATAGCCTTATCGGAGTAGTTTGTGGGATAAAGATCTGACCCCCAGGTGACTTTCACAGACTCCCTTATGTACCTCCCTCAAGGCAAAGTCAGCTTCAGAAGGCCGGAGACATTTCAGGAGGGGCAAAGAGTATGACCTCTTGTACAGCTTGCCTTCATAGAGGATATATCGGGAGGCCTGGTTCCTAAGCTTTCGAGCTTCTTTTGCATCAGGAGGAAGAATTCCATCCTTGAGGTATGCAACCAGCGGGTCGATCCAGCTGGGTTCATGGCTGATCTCCATCACAAGCTGTGATTCTTTCGTACTTGGGTGCTTCAGAACTTCGAAGAAAACTTCCTTAAGCAGTTCAGCTGGAGCCAGTGTAGCCAACTTGGAGAGAAGGTCGGTCCTGATATTTTTTGCTCTTGGGATCTGTCTGATGTCAAAGCTACCAAAGGTGGGGATGATCTCCTTTACCTTTTCGAGATACTTGGCCATACTGTCCTCCCGAGCTTCATAATTTTCGCTGACCTATTCCACTACTAATTGAGAGTCACTGTAGGCTTGAAGCCAATCTACTTCTAATTCTTTGGCGACCTTTAGTCCTGCAATCAGAGCTTCATATTCTGCTTCATTATTTATCGCAGGGAACTCGAAGCGCAGTGCATACTCCATGATAATTCTATCTGGATTGACCAAGATCAGACCCGCACCTGCGCCTGACATGTTGGAGGAACCGTCCATGTAGAGGGCCCAAAAACTATTAGGGAGATCTGTTCTTTCTTCAGGGCAGTTCGGTTGGAGCCCTGGTTTGTCAGCTTCATCTCGTCCAAGTTCGGCCTCTTTCGAGATAGGGCATTCCACCATGAAGTTTGCTAATATCTGGGCTTTTATCACCGATCGAGGTCGATAGTCGATGTCGAACTCCGTGAGCTCGACTGTCCATTTCGCTATCCTCTCAGAGGCATCCGCTCGATGCAGAACTGCCTTGATCGGCTAGTTGGTGAGTAATGTTATGGTGTGTCCTTGAAAGTAAGGTCGAAGCCTTCGAGCTGCAATCAACAAGGCGTAAGTTAGTTTCTCCAACTTAGTATACCTGGTTTCGGTGTCTCTCAATACTCGACTTATGTAGTAGATCGGCCGTTGAATTTTTGCTTCTTCCTTAATCAGAACTGCTGCGAGAGCCACAAGAGAGACCGCCAGGTACAGGAATAACTCCTCTCTAGGTTCGGGCTTTGTCAATAGTGTGTTGGAGCATGATCCTGGCTCCTCCCACGGACCTTGGGTGAAGCGAAACTAGCAACGAACAGATCTGGAGACTTTTGGACTCGATCAAAGGCCCTTGACGAAATCAGCCTGGTTTCTATCTTCTTCGTCAGCCTTTCGTTCCAGATGAAGAACACCTCCAAAATCACCTCTAAAAAATCCAAGATATGGTATCCAACAGATCAGGCCTGGACCAAGGTCTTCCAATTTGTATATCTCAAATCGGGGTGTTCTAAGTAGGGAAGAAAGTAGATGGAGACAGACCTTGCAGATCTGTCCTGCTGCAGCCTTTCCTATAGATCTGTTGATAGAGATCTCACCCGCACCTCAAACGACCTCAGATCAACTCCAGATCTGAGAGGAACTTGTATCAACCTCTTCTCAAGGGATTTCAGATCCTGGACCTGATGCTTGGATGGCTGCAAGAGAGGAGGGGAGCAATCTGGTTGGCGGCTGCAAGGGGGAAGGGGCTAGCGCCTCCTTGCTTTTCTTTCCTTTTTAGGACCTGGCGGCAAGAAACCTTAGGGTTTCTTGCTCCTGGGGAATGGAGAATGGCTGGAGAGAGAGGGAGAAGAGAGAGAGAGACTTGGGAGAAAGAGTTTCGTATTTTCGGCTTAATCAAACCTATACAAGTACATGTATATATAAACACAGGGTCAAGTGACCCAAACCCAAAACTCCCTTGACCAACTCTATGGGAGATTAGGTTAACCCAAGCCCATGTACACCTATGACTTGACCTAATCTCAACTATCCTGGGCTCAGACCTGGCCCATAAAGAGTTGGTCCCTTGAGGCCCACATAACCTAGACCTCAAGAACCCGAAAGGCCCACAGCCTTTCAACCTAGGGCCCAACTAGCCCTAGAGCCTCCATGAAGCCCTCATGAATGATGGACCTAAGCCTTAGCCTTGGTCCCCTGAGCCTTGGGCACACCACCTGGATCACAACAATCTTCACCTTGGTGTCCCAAGGCCTCAACCAGCTCCACTCTGTCCATCAGCCACATCAACTCAAAACATCTCTGAAAGCTGTCCCATGGAAGTACCTTCATAAGTGCATCAGCTGGGTTCTCCTTGGTGTGTACCTTTACCAGCTCCACCTCACCATCCTCCACAAGCTCCCTGATCTGATGATACCGAATGTCGATGTGCTTTGTCCTTGCATGATAGACTGAGTTCTGTGCTAATAGAAGTGCACTCTGGCTGTCACAGTGCACTCTAATGGCCTCCTGAGTAAGGCCCATCTCCGTCACCAAACCCTTCAGCCAAATTGCCTCCTTAGTTGCTTCTGTCAGCCCGATGTATTCTGCCTCTGTAGTGGATAGGGCCGTGATAGGCTGCAGACTCGATCTCCAAGAAATAGAACCTCCATACAGGCTAAAGATGAAGCCTGTCGTAGACCTCCGGGTATCCACATCTCCACCGAAGTTTGCATCTACATAACTGCCAATCAGCCCCTGAGCCTTCCTAGACATGTCAGAGTATCCCACTGCACCTCCTCGCTGTCCGTAGCAGATGCCAACTCCAACTAAACCCATCAAGTATCTGAATATCCACTTCAGAGCTCTCCAGTGCTCCCTGCCAGGCTGCGCCATGAACCTGCTAACCTGACTCACTGCATGAGCGTTGTCTGGCCTACAACAGACCATCGCATACATCAAGCTCCCAACTCCTGAAGCATAAGGGACCTTCTCTATCTTCTGAGCCTCCACCTCAGTCTGTGGTGCCATGGTCTTCAAGAGTCTGAAGTGACCGACAAGTGGCAGCTCCGCTGGCTTTGCTCCCTTCATCCCGAACCTCTCTAAGACCTTCTGTATGTAGCCCCCCTGAGATAGATGCAGCACCCTCTAGGCTCGGTCTCTAAAAATCTCCATGCCTAGGATCTTCCTTGCATTGCCCAAATCCTTCATCTCAAACTCTCGAGATAAGGATGCCTTCAGATCCTGCACAACCTTCCTACTTTTGCATGCTATAAGCATGTCATCCACATACAAGAGTAAAAACACCCTAGAACCATTTTCAAGAGACTGAACATAAACACAGGGATCAAACTCGCACCTAGAAAGTCCAATGCTGTGCACATAGGAGTCGAACTGCTTGTACCATTGCCTTGGCGACTGCTTCAGCCCGTACAGCGACTTCTGCAACAAACAAACCTTTCCCTCTGATCCTAGATTCTTGAAACCGGGTGGCTGCTCCATGTAAATCCTCTCCTCCAAATGCCCATGGAGGAATGCTGTCTTGATATCCATTTGCTCCAGTTCTAAATCCTGAGCTGCTACAATGCTCAGCAATACTCTGATGGAAGTATGTCTGACGACGGGAGAGAAGACCTCACTGAAGTCGATGCCTTCCTTCTGGGAGTATCCCTTGGCCACTAACCTCGCCTTGAATCTGATACCTCCCTGCTCTGAAGGCCCTTCCTTGTGACTGTAGACCAATTTGCAGCCAACGGGCCTCTTCCCCTGTGGCAACTACACCAATCGCCACGTCTGGTTCTGGTGGAGAGACTGCATCTCCTTGGACATCGTCTGGACCAACCGCTCTCTGTCCTGGCTCTCAATAGCCTCCTGATATGTATATGGGTCTCCATTCGCTGTCACCAGGGCATATGACAGCATCTCCTCGAAGCCATATCGGTCTGGTTGCCTGATGGTCCTCTTGGTCTTGTGTAGGGCAACACCGATATCAGTCCTCGGTCCAGCTCGCTCCTGCTAGATCTCTCCGTCTCGATCATCCATCCGAGTCCTCTCCACCTGTAGAGACACCTTAGGTAGGTTCTCCACCTGAATGTCATGTCTTCCAGTAGTACCTACAAGAGGCAAAATCAAAGAGGTAAGCTGTCTAGCAGCGCCTTGCTGGACCTCCTCCTGCTCCTGCTGCTCCTCCATGCCTGCTCGCCTCCGTAGGACTGACTCCTCATCAAAAGTCACATCCCGACTAATGATGACCTTCTTTTCCAAGGGATCCCACAGCCTGTATCCCTTAACTCCTCACGGATAGCCTAAAAACACCGTCTTGCATGATCTGGCATCTAGCTTGCTCCGCTCACCAGCTCCAATGTGCACATAGGCCGTGCACCCAAATACCCATAGATGGCACTGTCCAACTGTCCTCCCAGACCACACCTCCTCTGGAAGCCTGCCATCCGACCTAGTGTGAGGTGACCGATTGACCATGTAACTCGCTACGTCAATTGTGTCAACTCAAAACTCCTTTGGAAGCCCTACCTGCAGCCTCATCCATCATGCCTTTTCCAGAAGTGTTCTGTTCATCCTCTCAGCCACCCCATTCTGCTGTGGAGTCCCCTTAACTGAGAAGTATCTCCTGATCCCACACTCCTCACAGTAATCCTGGAACTCTCTACTGGTGTACTCCCCACCATTGTCTGACCTCAGACACTTTACGCTCCTCCCCTGCTCCTTCTCCACCTCAGCTCTCCAGATCTTGAACTTGGTGAAGACCTCTGACTTCTCTCTCATGAAGTAAATTCAGAATTTTCTTGAGAAATCATCAATCAGGGTCGTGAAGTATCTGGCCCCATTCGTAGCTGAAATTGGGGCTGGTCCCCACACATCCGTGTGTACTAACTCCATAGGGGCTGCACTGTGGGCTGTACTGATGTTGAACTGAACTCTCCTCTGCTTTTCCATCTGGTAAGGCTCACAGATCTCCCCTGTAGCACCATCCTCCATATCAGAGATGAGTCCTCTCCTGCTCAACTCCCTCAGCCCCTTGTCACCCATGTGGCCTAAGCGGTAGTGTCACATCCTGTAAGCCCCCTGCTGGTCTTGTGTTGCAGCTACTGCATCAGACTGTCCGGTCACCACAGATCCCTCCATGTGATAGAAATTATTGTCCAACCTCCTGCCTCTCATCACCACCATAGCTCCATTGGAGATGTTTAATACTCCACTTTTAGCCCTACTGCTGAAGCTGTATCCACTACGCTCCAAGTAGCCTAGTGACATCAGATTCTTTTCCAACTTCGGGATTGGCTTTACATTTGTCAATGTCCTCACAATACCATAAAACATCCTCACCCTGACTGTCCCTATCCCAGCCACCTTGTAAGGATGATTGTCGCCTAGAGTCACTGATCCCTCATCTGTCCTGGTGTATGTCGCAAACCAAGACCTGTGTGGTGTGTAGTGATGTGAGCACGCAGAGTCTAGTGTCCACTCTTCTGTATAATGCCTGTGACCATCTGATACTACAAGTAGATCATCCTCCACCTGCTGCCCAGCAATTGCACTCACTGATTCTGAGCCACTTCGTTCTCCCTTCTTGCTCTTCCATAGTGGACATTCTCGCTTGAAGTGCCCGAACTCGTTGCACTTGAAGCATTTCATCTCTTTCTTTCCCTTCCTGGACTTGGACCGCCCCTTGGACTTGCTTCTGCCTCTGCCTCTACCTATCCTCTCCCCTACTGCCAAACCCTCCTGGGGAGCCTGATCTCTGGTCAACTTATTCCTCTGCTCATTAGACCTCAGCACCGAGACCATGTCCTCATATTCCAGAGTCTCCTTGTTGTAGAGCAGTGTAGTCACCAATGAATCATATGATCCTGGTAGTGAACACAAAAGCATCAGGGACTTGTCCTCCTCATCCAGTTTCACCCCGATATTCATCAACTCCATGCACAACTGGTCGAACCTCTGAATGTGGCCAATCACATCAGATCCCTCCTGCATCCGAAGACTGTACAACCTCTTCTTCAGCATTAGCTTGTTGCACATATTCTTTCCCATATACATGGTGTGCAACTTCGACCAAAGGCCCTTCGGGGTCTTTTCTTCTAGCACTGAATACAATGCCGCATCCGCCAAACATCCTCTGATCACCGAGCATGCTTTCTTCTCCAACGATGCCCACTGTCTATCTGTCATTCCCTCAGGCTTCTCATCCAAAGCCTGATCCAGATCTACTTGCACCAGAAGATCCTCCACCTGGATATTCCACATGAAAAAATTCTCCTTGCCATCAAACTTCTCGACATCGACCTTCATATTGCTGCCCATGACTGGATCCAAGCCAAACAAGCAATATAAAATCAAGAAGTGTAGAATATACCTTGATGGTACCTTGCTGAAAATTTTTAGCACTTGGGATCTTCAACTTCTCATGCTTGAAACCGCTTCCTCACCACTGTGGCTCTGATACCAACTATTGGAGCACGATCCTAGCTCCTTCCATGGACCTTGGATGCAGCAAAACTAGCAACGAACAGATCTGGAGACTTCTGGACTCGATCAAAGGCCCTTGACAAAATCAGCTTGGTTGCTGTCTTCTTCGTCAGCCTTTCGTTCCAGATGAAGAATGCCTCTGAAATCACCTCTAAAAAATCCAAGATATGGTACCCAACTAGATCAGGCTTGGACTGAGGTCTTTCAATTTGTAGATCTCAAATTGGGGTATTCTAAATAGGGAAGAAGGTAGATAGAGACAGACCTTGCAGATCTATCCTGTTGCAGTCTTTCCTGTAGATCTATTGATGGAGATCTCACCCGCGCCTCAAACAACCTCAGATCAACTCCAGATCTGAGAAAAACTTATATCAACCTCTTCTCAAGGGATTTCAGGTCCTGGACCTGATGCTTGGGTGGCTGCAAGAGAGGAGGGGAGCAATCTGGTTGGCAGCTGCAAGGGGAAAGGGGCTAGCGCCTCCTTGCTTTTCTTTCCTTTTTAGGACCTGGCGGCAAGAAACCCTAGGGTTTCTTGCTCCTGGGGCATGGAGAATGGCTGGAGAGAGAGGGAGAAGAGAGAGAGAAATTTGGGAGAAAGAGTTTCATATTTTTTTGGCTTAATCAAACCTATACAAGTACATGTATATATAAACACAAGGTCAAGTGACCCAAACCCAAAACTCCCTTGACCAACTCTATGGGAGATTAGGTTAACCCAAGCCCATGTACACTCATGACTCGACCTAATCTCACCTATCCTGGGCCCAGACCTGGCCCATAAAGAGTTGGTCTCTTGAGGCCCACATAACCTAGACCTCAAGAATCCGAAAGGCCCACAGCCTTTCAACCTAGGGCCCAACTAGCCCTAGAGCCTCCATGAAGCCCTCATGAATGATGGACCTTGGCCTTAGCCTTGGTCCCCTGGGCCTTGGGCACACCACCTGGATCACAACATAGTAGAGATGAGCCGAGGTAGTTCTTCAGTTCTTCGAACGCTTGCTGACATCCAGTGGTCCAACAGAAGTTCTTCGGTTGTTTGAGAGTCTGAAAGAAAGGTAGACACTACTCGGTCGATCTTGAGACGAAGCGATTTAGAGCTGCTACTCTCCTAGTAAGGCGCTGAACTTCCTTTATTGACTTCGGGGCGGTCATTTTCTGGATGGCGCGAATCTTTTTCGGATTTGCTTCGATCCCGCACCCCGATACCATAAAACCCAAGAATTTTTTTGAGGTTACTCCAAAAGCACACTTGGCTGGGTTCAGCTTCATCTTGTATTTTCGGAGGGTGCTGAAGGTCTCCTCAAGGTCGGCAACGTGGTTCATCGAGGATCTACTTTTTACGAGCATATCGTCCATGTAGACCTCCATGTTGCAGTCGATCTGCTCTTTGAAGATCTTGTTTACCAGCCGCTAATAGGTCGCCCCTACATTTTTGAGGCCAAAAGGCATGACCCTGTAACAATAAAGGCCATGGTTAGTAATAAAAGCAGTTTTTTCTTCATCCTCTGGTGTCATCCTGATTTGATTGTAGCCAGAGAATGCATCCATGAAAGTGAGAAGCTCGTGGCCCGAGGTTGCATCCACTAATTGGTTGATTCTGGGTAGAGGGTAACTATCCTTCGGGCAGACTTTATTCAGCTTTTTGAAGTTTATACACATCCTCCATTTACCATTCGCCTTCTTAACCAGGACCACATTGGAAACCCAGCTCAGATAGTTGACCTTTCTGATGAACCCGGCTTTCAGGAGTTTATCAACTTCCTCAGCTATTGCCATTTGTCTTTTCGGTGCATGACTTTGAATTTTTTTCTTCATCGATCGGTGTCTAGGATCAACAGCCAGATGGTGCTCCATAACTTCAACATCGATCCCTAGCATGTCCGTCGGAATCCAAGCGAAAACATCCGCATTCTTTTGTAGAAAATTGATAAGCTGTGTCCGCACCTCTTTCCCCAAGTTGGAGCCGACCTTCACCACATGCTCTTCATTCCCATCATTCAAAAGAATTGAGACAAGATCTTCTATTGGCCCACCCAGCTCTTCAGTCAGGTCATCGCGGGTGTCCAGTCCATCAACCGGACAGGGGTCAGGCTGACCACTTCTTTGTAGGGCAATGTTATAGCAATGTCTTGCCAGGGCTTGATCTCCTCTGACTTCTTCGACCCCCTGGCTAGTAGAAAATTTCAATTTCAAATGGTAGGTCGATACTACAGCTCGGAGGGCATTGAGGTCTAGTCGGTCGAGTATTGTGTTGTAGGCGGACAGCGCCCTCACTACCAGGAAATCCACTAGCGCTCTAGATTGTATACTGATCTACAACTACAGTCAAAGTTATTACTCCCTCCACTGGCACAGCATCGCCAGTAAACCCTACCAACGGGGAGCTAATCGGCCCTAACCGACCATCAGGGATGGACATTTTTGAGAATGCATCGTAAAATAAAATATCGATCGAGCTTCCACTATCAACAAGAATGCGGTGTACATCATAATCAGCAATATTTAAAGAAACTACAACCACATCGTTATAGGAGAATTGGATCTCCCGGGCATCTTCTTCAGTAAAGGTTATAGATCCTTCAGTTCTTTATCGCTTGAGCAGTCCGGCCGATCCACTGGTCGCTCTCCTCTGGGGCCTTCCAGAGATGGTGTTGATGATCCTGATTGGAGGCCGATCTCCAGGCTGTTCTTCCCTCCTTGGCAGCTCCGATTGTGGCAGGGCCCTCGGCCGATCCTCCCTACCTTCAGACCGACATCGGATGAATCTGTCGAGCCGACCCCGTCTGATGAGCTCCTCGATTTCATCTCGGAGCTGAATACATTTCTTCATGTCATGGCCGTGGTCACGATGATAGAGGCAAAATTTATTTGGGTTGTGCTTCTCATGGTGCGAGCGCATCCTTTCCGGCCTCGACAGCTGCTCCCTGACCTCCATCAACACCTGGGCTTTTGGAGCATTGAGAGGGGCGTAGCTGTGGAATCTTCTTGGGGGAGAGCCCCGTCGAACTCTGCGGTCCGGGCTCCTCTGCTTACGAGCTCGAGGAGGAGTCCAGACACGCCTGTGTCTGGGAGGAGTTCGAGAATATGGTCGAGCTTCACTTGGCCCTTTTTTAGCTGTGGGCTTGCTGGAGCCACCCACCTGCCGCTCCTTCACGACCTCCTCATCCTTCAACTTGAAGGCTTCCTCTACTCGGGCATATTCTTCGGCCCGAGCTAGCAAATCAGCGAAGTTCCTGGGATATTTCTTTTCTAGGGAGAACAGAAGATCATTCTTTTGAAGATCGCTCTTTTGGGCAGCCATTGCAACCGATTGGTCCAAGTTCCGGACCTCCAATGCGGTGGCATTAAATTAGTTGACATACGTTCGGATGGATTCTCCCTCCTTCTGCTTGATGTTGATAAGGGACTCTGAACCTCTCCGGGGACGTCGGCTGCTAACAAAGTGAGCTGCAAACTGATGGCTCATCTAATCAAAGGAGAAGATAGTACCCGACTTCAGCATCGAGTATTAGTTCCTTACTGCTCCCTTCAAGGTAGATGGGAAAGCTCGGCACAGGATGGCATCTGGCGTGCCATGGAGCAGCATCATTGTCCAAAAATCCTCCAGGTGGTCAATCGGATCTGAGGTCCCGTCGTAGCTTTCGAATTGAGGGAGCTTGAAGTTTGGCGAGATCGGTTCCTGCATGATCATTTGAGAGAAAGGAGGGTCAATACAGATGTCCTCACCATAAGCAGAGGGAGTGTGGTGGAGCTCTTCGATCCGTCGGTTCATCTCCTGGAGCCTTTGATCCAGGAGGTCCTCTCGACTGTGAGTCTCGAGGGTCTTCTGGCAGAATGGAGGTAGAGATCCTCTGGGGGTGAAATCGTGATTAGACTAAGGGCTCTCCACCCTCAGATTTCCCTTTCTGGGGAAGCAGGGCGACTGGCCCTAGTGGCCCACCCTACTGTCGAATTTTGAAACTCGGACGATGCTCTTTCCAGCCGCACTGGCGCCTGCGACTGTTGCTGCTGCTGTTGCATGGCCTGCACTGCTTCGGTGAGGCCTCTGACCTGCTGAACCAGCAGGTCGAACTGCTCCATACCGACTATCGTTGTCGGAGGGGGAGGAGGAGCCTGAGAAATTGAAGACGAGGTCGGAGCTTGCGGAGCTTACTGAGATCTGGCTGCGGAGGCCGTGGATCGCCTAGTAGATGCCTTTCGGGGAGGCATCAGGTGGAGATCTAGAAGGAGCAGGAGAAGAGGATGTTGGAGAAGATGACCGGAGACAGTCCTGTTGAGCACTCCTTTAAGAACAAGGGTACTGCGAAGACACAGACCCTTCCTCTAGCGCCAATTCTGTTGGTGCAGAATTCTGTTGAAGCTGGAGAAGCTGGAGCTGGGATGACCGCGGCCACCGTCAGAACCTGCAAGGGAAGTCTAAACCGGAGTTGGGGGTGCTTCAACAAAAATGGAGTGCTCAAGTAGAAATTTTAGCAGAGTTTCGAGATAGAGTTTAAAGCTTAGAGAAGAACGTATCTGAGGGTCCCTTTTTATAGATGGAGAGTGTAACTGATTGACAGCGACGTCTATAACCACCTGGTAGTGGGTCGTTCAAAGCTACGTGGAGTTTGTTACGGAGAGTAGTGGCATCAGGGGCCATTCAGGGCCACGTGGAGTTTGTTACGAAGAGTGGAGTGGTGTCCGTTGTCGTGACTTGCCAGAGAGTGGAGTAGGATAGTGGCCCTTGTCGTGGCTTGCTAGAGAGTGGTGGAGCCGCGTGGAATCTGTTACAGAGTGTGGGGTAAGGTAGCAGCTATTGTCGCGACTTGCCAGAGAGTGGAGTAGGATAGTGGCCCTTGTCGTGGCTTGCCAAAGAGTTCGGATCTGTCGGCTGAAGCTCGGCTGGGATGTCTGATGGAGCGGAATGGCTCTCTATCTCATTGATCTAGGAGAAGCTCGGATGTTTCTGAGGTTGTGACGGGTCTACTGTTGTTGGGTGCCTAGAGCACTGATGCTGCAGGCGGGAACCGTCTGCTGTAGAAGCTTGGATGGGGACTTTCTGTTGGGAAAGTCCGATTTCATGAAGAATCTGGCAGAGGGTGGGCCGGAGGTGGACTTCGAATGGCGTTGGGGAGATTCGTACACTGGAGGAGTTTGGGGATCCTGTGGAAGTCTGGATGGCATTGTCGAAGTCCGGCTGACGCCATTGAAGATTGATGGCTGGAGAGGTTCGACAGACACCGGAGGCGATCGGTCGTTGTAGAAATCTAGCTGCTGGAGCCCATCTGTTATAGAAGCTCATCCGGAATCCATCTGCTATGGAAGTTCGGATGGAGCCCGGTTCTTGTAGAAGGCTGAAAGGAGGTCGCTTATTGTAGAAGCTTGGTCGAATATCGATTGTCGTGGAAGCTCGGAGCAGTGACCTGACCGGTGGAGCCTGTCCCATTGTAGAAGCTCGTTTGGGATCCAGAGCAGACATCCAAAGTAGACCACTTGCAGTAGGAGTTTGGAGTAGACTGCTTGCTGTAGAAGTTCAGAGTAGACTGCTTGCTATAGAAGTTCGGAGTAGACTGCTTGCTGTAGAAGTTCGGTTCTCGCAGGAGCTCGATGGAATCCGGAAGGTGGTCGACTGTCGTAGAAACTTGGATGGAGTCTGGTTATTGTAGAAATCTCGTTGTCGAAGAAGCTCAGATATTGACAATGTCCGGAAGAAGTTTGGAGTAGGGTCGTCCATGGTCGGAAGAAGTCCGGAAGGGATTCGGAGAATAGTTGATCATTGTAGAAGATCGGCTGATAGTGAAGCCCAGAGAGCCTTTAGAGCGGCCTGGTAGATGAATGGAGAAGCTCATTGTCGGAGAAGTCCGGATGGTATTATGGAAGCTCGGACGGTCGAGGGGGTTCAGAAAGACGCCACACAAGATCAGAAGCCGGAAAAGTCCTGGAAGGGTCGGTCCTTTACAAACTTTGACTGGGGGTATTTTATACCCAACAAGGTCCTTAGGTTAATCGATTTTACATATGGGATTCAATCAATTTGATCAACAATAATTGCTTGATCATATAACTTAATTGATCTAACCATAATCAATATTTGATTTTATTTGATCAATTACTTATTCGAATTAAACTCATAATATTCAAATTAAAAATCCTAAATGCAATCTAATTACAAGACCTAATTTTTGATTTTTTTATAATCGAAACTCTCATGCATAAACATAAATTTTAGATTTCAAAATTAAATTTTAGATCTAAATTTTTTGCATGAAACATAAGTTTTGTTGGTGCAGAATTCTGCCGAAGCCAGAGAAGCTGGAGC
Organism: Elaeis guineensis; assembly: GCF_000442705.2. Classification (NCBI taxonomy): domain Eukaryota; kingdom Viridiplantae; phylum Streptophyta; class Magnoliopsida; order Arecales; family Arecaceae; genus Elaeis; species Elaeis guineensis. The sequence goes on from NC_025997.2 coordinate 73,179,975, forward strand.
TGAGATGATCGCGGCCGTCGTCGGGACCTGCAAGGAAAGTCTAAACCGGAGTTGGGGGTTCTCCGACAAGACCCTCTGATGCTCAAATCAGTACTCTGCTTCAACATACAACTAATTTTCAGATTTAACATACAAACATATATCTCATATATGTATGTAAAATTCAGATCATAATATGATATCATATATCTCATATACAAATCATGAATCATATTGAAAATAATTTTTTGATCTAAATATACAATCATATATCTTATATATGAATCATGAATTAGGTCAAATAAAATTTTAAGTTTATGTATACATCTACATATCACATAATTATGAACTAAAAATCATTTTAGGATAAAATTTAGATCTATGCATGCTTTTACATATCAACTATATATTTACATTTCATGTATCAAGAAAAAAATCAAATTTTGAATCTTCTTTCAAAACATGTATGTCAAGTTCATACATATGAAACCCGTGGCTCTAATACCACCGTTGAAATTTCTATGTTGGGGCATACATGTATGTTTTAAATTTTTTTTTAAATAATACAGTGAAATAGAAGATTAAAATATTTTTTAATCTACATCATGCATGCATAAAATATAAACCATTAGGATCTACTTCATATGCTGAAATTGAACATATGCTGAAATTGAATATGTGATCGAATCACATACCTGTTTCGTAATTCTTTTCTTCAAATCTGAATTTGAAAGAGAAAAGGCTCTCTCTTAGCCATGTAAGTATTTGGCTTCTATGAGTATCCATTCAGGAACATTCTGGAATAGCTCTCTTTAATATTGATTTTTTTTTCTAAAAAAAATCAGCCTGCGAATCTGAATGAGGCCTGGATCACGATCAACTATTTGATCCTTTTTTTGATCTTCTTCCTCTCTTCTTCTCTTGCTTTTCTTTTCTAGATTATGAAACAACCAGAGACTAAAATCAGCAAGCAATAGAAGATGCCCAAATGCCTTTGGGTGTTGAAGATGGAGGACGCCCAAGGTATGGGCATTGGATCTTCAAGAGAGAAGAGAGAAGAGAAAGAGGGGGTGTGGGTGTAGGAACCAGATCTAGGGTTTCAGAGTTAGATCTTGAAACTTTTTCAAGATCATACAGCGGAAGACTTAAATAAATTAAAATTTATTTTTTAAAATCAGAAAATCCCTAGATCTAAGATTCTATTACATAATTATTATATAGCATTAAATCAGAAATTAAAATATATAAATATAGCATGAACTACATGTTGATCATATCAACATGTTTCTATACTACATCTAATGTATGTATTAAACAATAGATCAGATCTATTACCTTGCAAGTTAGACGTTCTAACCTCGCTGATCCGGGCTTGAGGATGATGTTGCAAGCCGCACACATGTCCGGCCTCTAGGAGTCGTCCACACGAGCCCACGAATCTCGATCAGAAGTCCTGCTTCAGGAAATCAGCACAGTATGCTAGTACTGCGCTGATCCTTCTTTGATGGTTGATCAGGTGCCTCCTTCTTCTTGATTTAGACTCTTTCAAAGATGAAAAGTAGAAGGAGGAGTTTCAGATTTGAGACACTCTCAGGAAACTCAAGATGGAGGGAGAAAAGATATGAAAACAAACAATCCTAGAAGAAGACCCTCTTCTTCTTCTCGTTTTTCTCTCTAGACACCCTAACTTGTGTCTTTTATATCTCCACGACCCAAAGGTATTTCTCTCTGATTTTTGGATGGAACAAAGGTCTCTGAGATCTCTATCTTCTTCAAAAATTTCATAAAGAAACTCATCTTATATAGAGAGATATGATAGAGTCCTTGTCTAGGTCAAATACCTAGTCAAGGCTTATCCAAACATGGCAAGTTAAGGGGCGCCCAACTCTTGAGCACCCCCTCCATATTTTTGTGCAAGGTTCACCAGAAAAGAGTGCACAATGTGTACCCTAAAAGTCACAAAAATTTCAAAAAAAAATTTGGATAAATTCGATACAAAATTGAAAGAGTTTTGGATTTCTAAAACTCTATCTCATAGAATTCGAAATCCAAACTTATTTCTTTTTGATTTGATCCAAACCACCTTCCATGTAAGAAAGAAGAGAGGAGACCTTTTGTGAACGTGGGAGAGACCTGAGAGAGGGCTTTTGCCGCACAAAATAAGTGGAGATTGGCGTTGAATAAGAGAGAGGGCGTGGGGAAGGCTTATGTGGTGCAAGGTGGAATCCTAGTCTTACTAGGATTCTATCTCATGACTTGTTTTAATTTGATTTCTCAAACCAAATCAAACCAAAATTAGATCAACCTAATTAAAATAGGTCTTAACCCAATTAAGAATCTAATTTAATCAGATTAAATTAGATTTAAATCTGATTTAATTTTCTAATCAAATTAGAAATTAGATTGACCCAAGTCCTAGTTGAACTAGGACTAGTTTTTTCCTTGCACTTGGCTTATCCAATAAACCAATTGGACTTGATCCAATCAAGCCCAAACCAAATCTAATTAAATCATATTTAATTAAACTTAATCTCAGCCTATTGGCTTAATCAAATTAAGCCAATTAGCAATCGAATTGCTAATCGATCCTCCTGCAATACTTGCACTGGGTTAAATGTCAATCGTATTGATCATTTCACCTTAGAACGATTCTTAATCGTTGATCAACCATCCGATCAGATCATGAACTCTAATGTGTGTGACCTCATAGGTCCGAACCTAAGTCGGTAGCACAGAAATAAATTTCTGTACCAATCGAAGTGACCATCTTGCAATGGTACCCGACGATCGGATAGGTCGAATGTGTAGAACAACATCCTTAGAACCCATGCGAATATAGTTTTCATATAATTCATCCCCTTGACCAAAATGATCATAGGACACCCTAGAGTTCAACTGTCAACTCTGATCAGATTGTCCACATTGTATTTCAAAATATCAAATCCATCTGATGGATTACCCTGGCCAAGATTTTGCTAAATTGAAATACAGCGACTCATTCTTCTCCAACTCTTGGAGTGGTCAATCCCATCTCGATCACACTCTGACTTCGCAAGTACTTGACTATGCCCAGAAGCCTTCCATCCCTGAATAAAAAATTTAGTTAGTCCAGTATCAAAGCACAGTGAGTTGCTTGCAAGTCACTGAGGCGATCTCAGGTCTAAGGGACACTTATACCTATATCCCATCAGAGACATTCTCGACAGTAGAATACTCTGGAGTTGGTCACGTTCAATGATGATGTACCAGTATATCTCACCTGTATGCCATACCAGTGTCTCCACACTCTTTGGTTAAGAGGACAACCAACCCATATGACCTACAGCGACCTATGCTCGATAGAAGCTGTCGTCCTTATTAACAGCCTATCATTTGGTCTTGAACTGTTTTAAGGACTAATCGATAAATCCTCTCTTTATCGAATCTAAATAGTCCTAAGGACTTCATCATAACAACGGAGTTCATTAGAAGATAAAAGCTTATGATGAAAATGCCAAATATATTTTATTTATTAACAAATCAATTACAATACTTGGTTGCTCAACCATCAACAGCTTGACGATTAGCTTTTTGGGACACATTTCCCAACAACTCCCACTTGTTTTAAAGCCACTTGACACAGTATCTAATACCCATCTTCGACTTGTGGTTGTCAAACTCCTTTATCGCCAGGGCTTTAGTGAAGGGGTCGGCCAGGTTCTCCTTTCTGTCGATCTTCTGAAGGTCGACGTCACCTCGATCCACGATCTCTCAGACCAGGTGGAAGCGGCGCAAGATGTGCTTCATCCGCTGATGTGCTTTGGGTTCCTTCGTCTGAGCTATGGCACCAGTGCTATTGCAGTAGAGCAGGACTGGACCATCGAGGGAGGGTGCTACTCCGAGCTCGTTGATGAATTTTCTCAGCCACACAGCTTCCTTCGTAGCATCCGATGCTGCGATATACTCCGCTTCACAAACAGAGTCCGCCACAGTATGTTGCTTGGAACTCTTCCAGCAGATGGCTCCACCATTCAGAGTAAAGATATAACCCGACACGCTCCTGCTGTCATCATGGTCAGATTGGAAGCCACATCTGGTCTTGTACATATCATGGCGTACATGATAGATCCCACGGCTGAAGCATATGGGACTCTACTCATACGCTCTCTCTCTTCAGGAGTTGTCGGACAATCCTTCTTAGAGAGAGAAATTCCTTGGCCTATCGGTAGATAGCCCTTCTTAGAATTCTCCATGCTGAACCTCTTCAGCATAGTGTCTATGTACATGGACTGGGATAACCCAAGCATCCTTTTAGATCTATCCCTATAGATCTTCATCCCTAAGATGTAAGATGCTTCACCCAAGTCCTTCATGGAGAACTGTGATGACAACTAAACTTTTATTCTCTGTAGTGCAGGGATGTCATTCCCGATTAAAAGAATGTCATCCACGTACAAGATAAGGAATACCACAACTGGACCATTTGCCCATTTATAGATGCAGGGCTCTTCTCCATTCTTAATGAAGCCATTCGTTTTGATCACCTTATCAAAATGCATGTTCCAACTCCGAGAAGCTTGCTTCAATCCATAAATAGATCTCTGAAGCTTGCACACCTTGGACTCATCTGTGAATGTAAACCCCTCAAGTTGTATCATATACACCTCTTCGATCAGCTCTCCATTCAGGAAAGCTATCTTTACATCCATCTGCCAGATCTCATAATCCAGATGGGCAGCTATAGCAAACATTATCCGAATAGATTTGAGCGTTGCCAAAGGGGAAAATATCTCATCATAGTCAATACCATAACGTTGACGATACCCCTTGGCAACCAGACGGGCTTTATAGGTCTCCACCTTTCCGTCTGCACCCCTCTTCCTTTTGAAGACCCATTTACACCCAATGGGTTTAACCCCTTCAGGTGGGTCAACCAATGTCCATACATCGTTGACCTTCATGGACTGCATTTCGGATTTCAGGCTTTAAGCCATTTCTCGGAATCAAATCTCTGCAATGCATCCATATAGGTGATCGGATCCTCATTATTCTCATCAAGTTCGATGGGATCACCGTCCCGGACCAAGAAATCGTAGTATCTGTCTAGCTGACGCGGTACTCTATCGGATCGCCTTAATGGTGCAGGTACATTGGGCTCCGAATCTGATCTAATCATATCCAACTCAGGTTCAGCTATTGGTGTCGGTCCTTCTACCTGTTGAATTTCATCAAGTTCAACCTTAGAGGCAACTGTTCCTTCACCAAGGAACTCCTTTTCTAAAAAATCGCCTTAAAGCTGACGAACACCTTTTGTTCATCAGCATGGTAGAAAAAATATCCTTTTGTCTCTTTGGAGTACCCTATGAATGAGCAAATCAGACCTAGGTCCAAGTTTGTCTGTGACTAATCGTTTGACATAGGCCGGGTACCCCCAGACCCTAAGGTGTGAAAGTGCTGGCTTACGTCCCGTCCATATCTCATATGGAGTCTTAATTATAGACTTACTTGGAATCCTATTTAACAGATAACAGGCCGATTCGAGTGCATATCCCCAGAAGGATATCAGCAAGCTAGCAAAAACCCATCATGGATCGGACCATGTCTAACAGAGTCCGATTCCTCCTTTCAGACACACCATTATGCTGTGGTGTTCCTGGAGGAGTCCATTGGGAGAGAATCCCATTCTCTCCTAGATATGTAAGAAACTCACTAGAAAGGTATTCTCCTCTTCGATCAGATCGAAGAGTTTTAATACTCTTTCCAGTTTATTTTTCTACTTCACTTCGGAATCGTTTGAACATTTCAAATGAATCCGACTTATGTTTCATCAGATAGACATATCCATATCGGGATAGGTCATCCGTGAAAATTATGAAGTAGAAATATCCACCTCTAGCACTGGTGCTCATGGGCCCACATACATCAGTATGTACTAAGCCCAAGAGCTTAGTATTAGTAGCTCTCTCACATTTTCCAGTAAAAGGTGACTTGATCATTTTACCAAGAAGACAGGACTCACAGGTTGGAAGTGATTCACAATCACTGACTTTGAGGATTCCCTCTTGAGTCAACCTGTTTATTCTGTTCTTATTTATATAACCTAGCTTCCAATGCCATAAGTAGATATCTGACATACTATCTAATCTAGGGTGCTTGTCAATAGAATAGACTCTTATCAGGCTTGATCTTTTTGGTCTGGCTCTGTACTGATGTCCCAGCCTGAACTTGCACCTTCTTCACTTTCTTCTTCTTGTTCTTCTTCCCTTTCTTAAAGGGTCGAGAACTAGAAGACGATCCTCCCACTAAGTTCACCGACACCTTGAGGAGTTGGTGATGCTTCTCAAAGTTCTGAAGCAACCTCAGTAACCCATGGTAGTTTACTTCAGGCTTTCTCATTCTATAATGAGTGAGGATTGGAGATAAGACTTGGGCAGCGAGTTCAATATTGTATCTTTCTCAAGCTGCTTATGCAAGGGAAAGCCGAGCTTGCTCAATCATTCCATCAGCTCGATCATGTACAATACATGATCAGTGACAGTGGCACCATCCCGCATTTTGGCGTTGAAGATGGCACAACTAGTCTTGTGCCTCTCCACGTCATTGGGTGTGCCAAAGGCATCCTCCAACACTTGAAGCATGTCCTTTGGCTGAGCCGTCTCGAATCTATGACTGAACTCGTCGCTCATGGCAGCCAGTATGGTACAGCACACCATGGTCCGATCACTGAGCCACTTCTGGTAAGTGTCTCTGACTGTTTCACGTGCATTGACAGCTGGCTCCTCAGGTGCAGGATCCATTATCACATATAGGATCCGTTCATGCTCCAGGACTATCTTCAACTTTCGATACTAGCTACCGAAGTTGGGTCTCACCAACTTATCATTGTCCAACAATGATCGGAGCGATAGGGAAGTGGCCATATTTGCACAAAGGAGAACCATAACCTAATTAGTAATTGATTCATTAAACCTAAAGATTTGGACATTAATCAAAAGGTTTCTCCCACTATTTTATTCGAATTGGTAGCCTCTACCTCCAATTCGAGGAATTACCCTAATTCCTTAGTGGGTACTAGAATCCACTTGGACTGCACACAAGCCCAACTTTGGTTGGCCAATCCATGTACATCTAAGAGTAGGTTCATAACCAATTGTTTCTCTAAACAATTTTTAGTAATTTTAATTTTGCCCTAGAAACCTAATCAGTAGGCTTTGGCCTCCACTATAAGGATCCGGTTAGATCCAACCATTAACATGATCATACTTGGTGTATCTAACCAACGAATGATTAAGCCCAACTTTGGTTGGCTCACCTAACCACCATTAGAGAGACACTTCCAAGTCGTCATATGATGAGTGATAATTCCATTAGTCAACAAGCACCAGGCCTTTGGGTCTGCAATGATTATTGAGTTAATGGACTCATTATCAAACACCTTAATGGGAGGCTATGACTCAGTTATCTCCATAACTTTGTCATTTTAAGGACCTAATAATTTTAGAAGATTTAAATAATATAGAGGATGAGGTCAGATGAACCAGCTTATCATGATCCTCCCACTGGCTTCACCAAGTCAGCTTAAGGGAGACCATTAAAAGGGCTGGTTTAGGAGCACCTATATCAGTCACACTGATTTACCTATCTGACATAGGTCAGCTCGAATAGTCAAGTGATCCGATCAAAACATAATTTCACCAAGAGGCCAGGTAAGTTCGATCAGTGGGAGGGTCTGCCAAAGCTTGCCTTAGACACCATCAGAAATGGCCAGGTAAGCGGGCTCCCAATTAAAAACCACCGGTCTGGTTTACCTTAGACACCAACTGATTTAATTAGTTTCGATTAGATCAACCTAACAGTTCGTGCTAGACTGCTTAGCCAAGAATCAAGTCCATTTGGTTCTCGTTAAAGACATGGACTTGACCAACTACAACTATTGTAATTGATCTAGAGAATCCTTGACCTAATCTAAGACAACAATTGATTAGATTTAGTCAATTCTCTAATTAAGTCCATCTTCAATCTAACCATAGGTCTAACCCAATTAATGGACCTAATTTCCACTAACCCATTAACCCAATGTGTTATGGTTTGTGTCTTAGGTTCTTCAATTCACAATCCTAGAACCTAATCAAACAACTTCTTAATTCTTAATTAAGTTTTGGGCTGAGGGTTGGGTTCGGCTTTTCAAAAAATAATTTTCATATTTGTAAAATAATTTTACAATATGATTCTACCAACCATATTGCATGTTTGATTCATAATCAAGATACAAGTGAAATAAACATGAAACTACTTTAGATCTAATCTAAACAGGTTCATGTAATTGAAACAATTTCAACTTTAAACAATTTCTTTACACAAATTATTAACAAAGAGATTTTATTTCAGATTTAAATATCTTTTAAATCTAATAAATCATAAATTTAATCTAGATCATATCTAACAAATTTATGATTAAAGATAGATCTACACAAACTAGGACAACCTTTGCACTGTAAGGGGTAAACCTTACAGCAGGACAACCTTGCAGTTCGTGATTGATCTAAAATTTTAATTTCAGATTTAATAATCAGATTATAAATTAGATCTAATCTAAGAAATAATCTAAGCATGTATAAATAATTATGTAATAAAGAACCTAGGCTCTGATACCAATTGTAGGAACCAGATCTAGGGTTTCAGAGTTAGATCTTAAAACTTTTTCAAGATCATATAGCGAAAGACTTAAATAAATCAAAATTTATTTTCTAAAACCAGAGAATCCCTAGATCTAAGATCCTATTACATAATTATTATATAGTATTAAATCAAAAATTAAAATATATAAATATAGCATGAACTACATGTTGATCATATCAACATGTTTCTATACTACATCTAATGTATGTATTAAACAATAGATCAGATCTATTACCTTGCAAGTTAGACGTTCTAACCTCGCTGATCCGGGCTTGAGGATGATGTTGCAAGCCGCACACGCATCCGGCCTCTAGGAGTCAAACACACGAGCCCACGAATCTCGATCAGAAGTCCTACTTCAGAAAATCAGCACAGTATGCTAGTACTACGCTGATCCTTCTTTGATGGTTGATCAGGTGCCTCCTTCTTCTTGATTTGGACTCTTCCAAAGATGAAAAGTAGAAGGAGGAGTTTCAGATCTGAGACACTCTCAGAAAACTCAAGATGGAAGGAGGAAAGATATGAAAACAAACAATCCTAGAAGAAGACCCTCTTCTTCTTCTCGTTTTTCTCTCTAGACACCCTAACTTGTGTCTTTTATATCTCCACGACCCAAAGGTATTTCTCTCTGATTTTTGGATGGAACAAAGGTCTCTTAGATCTCTATCTTCTTCAAAAATTTTATGAAGAAACTCATCTTATATAGAGAGATATGATAGAGTCCTTGTCTAGGTCAAATACCTAGTCAAGGCTTATCCAAACATGGCAAGTTAAGGGGCACCCAACACTTGAGCACCTCCTCCATATTTTCATGCATGGATCACCAGCAAAGGGTGCACAATGTGTACCATAAAAGCCATAAAAATTTTAAAAAAAAAATTAGATAAATTCAGTGCAAAATTGAAAGAGTTTTGAATTTCTAAAACTCTATCTCATAGAATTCGAAATATAAACTTATTCCTTTTTGATTTGATCCAAACCACCTTCCATGTAAAAAAGAAGAGAGGAGACCTTTTGTGAATGTGGGAGAGATCTGAGAGAGGGCTTTTGTCACACAAAATAAGTGGAGATTGGCATTGAATAAGAGAGAGGGCGTGGGGAAGGCTTATGTGGCGCAAGGTGGAATCCTAGTCTTACTAGGATTCTATCTCATGACTTGTTTTAATTTAGTTTCTCAAACCAAATCAAACCAAAATTAGATCAACTTAATTAAAATAGGTCTTAACCCAATTAAGAACTTAATTTAATCAAATTAAATTAGATTTAAATCTGATTTAATTTTCTAATCAAATTAGAAATTAGATTGACCCAAGTCCTAGTTGAACTAGGACTAATTTTTTCCTTGCACTTGGCTTATCCAATAAACCAATTGGACTTGATCCAATCAAGCCCAAACCAAATCTAATTAAATCATATTTAATTAAACTTAATCTCAGCCCATTGGCTTAATCAAATTAAGCCAATTAGCAATCAAATTGCTAATCGATCCTCCTGCAACACTTGCACTGGGTTAAATGTCAATCGTATTAATCATTTAACCTTAGAATGATTCTTAATCGTTGATCAACCATCTGATCGGATCATGAACTCTAATGTGTGTGATCTCATAGGTCCGAACCTAAGCTGGTAGCACAGGAACAAATTTTTGTACCAATCGAAGTGACCATCTAGCAATGGTACCCGACGACCGGATAGGTCGAATGTGTAGAACAACATCCTTAGAACCCATGCGGATATAGTTTTCATATAATTCATCCTCTTGACCAAAATGATCATAGGACACCCCAGAGTTCAACTGTCAACTCTGATAAGGTTGTCCACATTGTATTTCAAAATATCAAATCTATCTGATGGATTACCCTGGCCAAGGTTTTGCTAAATTGAAATACAACGACTCATTCTTCTCCAACTCTTGGAGTGGTCAATCCCATCTCGATCACACTCTGACTTCGCAAGTACTTGACTATGCCCAGAAGCCTTCCATCCCTGAATTAGAAATTCAGTTAGTTCAGTACCAAAGCACAGTGAGTTGCTTGCAAGTCACTGAGGCGATCTCAGGTCTAAGGGACACTTATACCTATATCCCATCAGAGACATTCTCGACAGTAGAATACTCTGGAGTTGGTCACGTTCAATGATGATGTACCAGTACATCTTATCTGTATGCCATACCAGTGTCTCTACACTCTTTGGTTAAGAGGACAACCAACGCATATGGCCTACAGCGACCTATGCTCGATAGAAGCTGTCGTCCTTATTAATAGCCTATCATTTGGTCGTGAACTGTTTTAAGGACTAATCGATAAATCCTCTCTTTATCGAATCTAAATAGTCCTAAGGACTTCATCATAACAACGGAGTTTATTAGAAGATGAAAGCTTATGAAGAAAATATCAAATATATTTTATTTATTAACAAATCAATTACAATACTTGGTTGCTCAACCGTCAACAGCTTGACGATTGGCTTTTTGAGACACATTTCCCAACAGTGAGCACTTCAAGGGAGACACGGGGTTGCTAGTTGAAGTGCCTAAAGTCCTTAGGAAAGGCCATTTTAAATAGGTATAAGGTTTAAATCTTATTCAAAATCAAACAACCACTTAATACAAGTCTTACTTGCATTAGGAATCCTTATTCCTTTAGTTATTTGACTCCCTTTATAACATCATTTAGATGCCAACTATTAGAGCCTTTGCACCTACAAAAACACACCCAAGATGGCACCCATGGGATGCCGCATAATGGTTCCACATGCCCTCTAATAGGTAAACTCATCCAACTTGATCAAATCAAGTGGTGTCCAATCAAAACTATCAAGAAAATTAATTAAGGACTTGAACCCTTAATTCATTTGATCCAAAATCTTAAGCACCCAACAATTGGAGCCCAATGAATCTAATTTATTTTGATTATTAGCAGGTAATTAAATTTAAATTAATCTTATCAAATAAAAAATTCAAATATAAAAAGAAAATTGGGTCCAACCATATGCTAGCAAGGTTATCCAGAATTCAAAAAGATTTTTCTAAACCCAATTGAGACTTCATAAGTCCAATTACTTATTCTAGATCTAATCTCTTTGTCGTGTGACCCCATAGGTTCAATTCTATCTGGTAGTAAGATATACAATGATCTCTATCATAGTATCATTGAAACTCTTTTCAATGGATCAGAATAATTTCACTCTAACTCATTAAGGATTGTCGATCCTGAGCAACCCTAGTGAGCTCTCACAATTTATTAGTGATACCTAGTAGTATGTAGTGGCAACCCAAAATAACTGAAAAGAAACTCAAGGTGTAGTTCTCATGTGATTCAGTCCCTCTATCGTGTCTCGACTAGATGGCAGGTCATGGATAAATTGTCAAACCTCATCATCAGTCATATGATAGATTCGATCAGCTCAAGTCTAATTATTATACTTATAAAAATTTTTTTCCATCAATCACACTGCTATGGCCATAGACTCTCGAACTTAGTCTTTCAAATCTCATAGGCTTACTCCTTTCTATCAAAGTCGATAGATTCCATCTTGATACGCACCCTACTACAGTAGACCAACTGTCGCCAACATCCACTATAAGGGCTCATTGAGACCATGTTTATATTATGTCAATCAAACTCCAACAGCCTCACTGTGAGCAGTCATACCATCGCAGGTCAAAGGAACATTCACACAACTACAGCATCACTGACGATCGAGTAAAAATTCAAGTGATCTCTCGTATGGTCATACTCAGTACTAGTTATTTCTCTAACTACTATCCACACTCATCGCTCAGTATCTCTACACTGTAAATCAGAGACTCATCTATCCTAAAGGAAGCAATCTGTCGGTCTATCCGAATCAATCACCATTCTCATGATGATACTATGATCAAAATTATTTAGGAATTAAATATATGTCTCTAATTCTCAACACTTTGAGAATATGTATTGAAATGTTAATTCCATAGATGATTCAAGGACACATCACTCTTGAATGAAAATTAAACTTGTCTTTTTATTGATCAAATCAATGTATTAAGTATAAAATTATGTCTTAATTTTATTAAAATGTGTCAGCTATATTGGCTTCTAGGATATACATCTAACACTCTCATCCCTCATTTGGTTGGGTTGCAAAGGTGATTTGATCGGAGTTCATCCCGCTTTATTGCATTATCTAGCATGCATGCGAAGTAGAGGATCTGCACTTCCAGCCTCTACGAAGGTTGATTCTAGATTGTTGAAGATTTTATCTCTAGTTCTGCTGCTATTCAAATAAAAATTTGATCCTTATTCATATAGATTTGTAAAAAAAATTTAGATGCAAACCGAGCTATCCGAAGAGAAACAGTTTCTCTCACCTTCACATCCTATCGCTAAATATCATTGGACATGGATGCTAAAATATGGCACTTCACTTTATTATCCTCATCCATCTACTTCTCAAGTGCAGTTCATTGATCAGGGGATGGATGAGCTGGTAATACAGGTGCATCTTGGTCTAGGATATGAGTTAGCTTTTCAAAACTGAGAACAATTTTCAAGTTCCTGAGCCAATCTTTGTAGTTTATCCCAATCAACCTATTAATGTCAAGGATACGGGCTAAAGGGTTGGCACTTGACATAGTTATCTATAGAGAGAATAGTTTTTAGTTAGATATTTATACTTATTAAATATTTATTTTATAAACTTTAAAAATAAACAAGGCTCTCACTATTTTTTCAAATCTCCTACACTCCTCGGGCGGAGAAATAAAAATCTATATGTGATCAATTTCTAGTGGATACTATGATCCCACTGATCCATGTACACCTCACCTAACAGTTATTGATGAGTATAGACCAATGAGTGGACAACACCTTATCCATTGCTTTACTAAGCAAGATGCAGTGGGTTTGGTCTCTAAGTCCTATAATCTCACCTAACAATTATTGATACATTGCTTAGTTAAGTCAGACCCACTACTCACCAGTGGATGCAAAGCTGTCATTGGGACCCTTATCTAATAGTTATTGGGCCAAACTCCATCTCTACCTCAAGTCTAATACCAATAGATTGATTGTATTTTTTTGATGTAATCGAACCACTATAATCAGTCGAGAATGATTAACCCCAGAAAGGCACCTGCATCTCTCTACAATGGTGGAAGACCACCAGACTTAATATTTAGTAAGGAGATTTAAGTTTAAGTCTCTTCTGAGTCACCAGATTTGATATTTGACTGATCAAGTTCAGGTCAGCACATTCACATATTTGACCTACCTAGTTGGCATCGATGAACTCGAATCAACAAGTAACCTAATTCAAAACTTAATCTCCTAAAATGATCAAGTAAGTTAAGATGAGTGGGGGTCCTCCATTTGCTTTTCTTAGACACCAATAAACTGATCAGATTAGATAATGAAACTAATTAAATAACCACCATCTAGATACTTGCCTTAGACACTAAAATGGTCAATTAGAATCGATCAGATTAACCTATTGACCCAAGCTCGAACCATTAAGCCAAATTTGGTCTTGAGTCCATTAATTCACATCAAAATATGAATCGATGCAACTAACTACAACTAAACTCAACTTCGAGCCTCTTTGACCTAATCCTAACCAATAATTGATTAGGTTCAATCAATTGTTCAAAATCGATAATGGGTTCTAGTTTGATCTAATCAATTGATCCTAATTATAGTTTGATCACTCGACCTAATTTGTTCAACCCATACCCATATGCAATAATATAATTTTTAGATTTTAAAAAAAAATTAAATTATATTTTATTTTATATATTAGTGGCTTATGATCTTGAAATAGTTTCAAATCTAAACCTAATGTTATATATCATATATATGAAGTTTTAGATCTAAACTATAAATATATATCACATACATATTAAATTTTAGATCTAAAATAAGAATTACACATATCAAATACATCTAAAATTAGATCTAAAAAAATAATTAAAATACTATAAAAATATTTTTCAAGAAATCAATTCGCAACAAACTAGGATAACTTTTTTAATATATGGGGTAAACCCTATATCAGGACAACCTAATACCAGTCTGAAGCAAACTTTTAATTATTCTAATTTTAGATCCAACATGAATAAAGATATCTCACATACATCTATTTTTAGATAGATTTAAATATTTCAAAAATAGTTTTTAAAATCGATCAATCTTGTGCTAGGAAAATCTTTTTAATATAGGGAGTTAACCCTATATCAGGACAACCTTATACCAGCACAAGATCTATTTTAAATCATTCAAATTTTTAGATTTAAATCAAAAATTAGATTATACATGTCATAAAACTTAGTGGCTCTGATACCACTATTAGAAAATGGGTAGGGTTACATGCATAGATTTCAAAATAATTTTTGAAGAGCAGTGAAAATAGATCTAAATTAAATTTTTTAACCCCACATGCATTAGATCAAATCTAATACTACCCATGCCCAGATCTGAAACATGCATATAATTTAAAAAGTAAAAATTAAAAATATTAAGATCGGATCTTAATATCTTGTGTGGATTGAACTTTACCACAGTCGATGATCGTAGATCTAAATAGTTCCTCTAGCCACGCACGTGCCTGGCCTCCACAGGTATCCATATGAGAACTTATTCTAATTAGAGGTGAGATGATCTCTCTGGGATGCTAGCTTCCTTACAAAGATCTCCTCTTTGATGATTGATCTGGTTTTCTCTCAAATCTCACAGACTCTCTTGAGAACTAAGAAGAACAGGAGGAAGAGGAGGAAGGAGGCTCGGAGTAGAACTTTTCTCTCAATTTTTTTTTCTATTTCTCATACTTTAGGCCTCCAAGTATTGGAGCTTTTTTATAGGAAACAAGGGATATTAGGGCTAGAAGGAGGCTTCACCTTTTCCACATGCCAAGAAAGGTGGGGCGTCCACTTTTGTGCGCCAAATATGGGAATTGCATGAGAAGAAATCAGATCTGATTTTTTCTCATGCACAACTCTTTCTCAATGTGAAAAAAGATAGGGTGGTGCTATAAAAGATTCTCATTATCCCTTAATCTCTTTCCATCTAATCCTTTTCACAAGATTTGAATCAAATTCAAACATGGAATGGATAAGGATGATGAGTCATAACCATGTGCCGCCCGCCCCCCTTCTTGTGCCCTCTTCTCTTTCATGCAAATACCTCAATGCAAAACTATTTTTTGCATGAGGTTTCTTGGCATGAAACCTAGGGCGTGCAAGGGGAGAGAGAGTCCTAGGGAGATGGGACTCTAAGGCATCCTATTTTGGTTTAAACCAAATCAGATTTGGTTTGACCCAACTAGATAATGGAACCTAATTAAATTAGGAAACCAATCTACTTAATCAAATCCTAATCTAATTAGAAATTAACTGAATTCAAGTCTTGATCCAATCAAGAATTAATTTTTTTTGCAATTAGGCTTGATCCAATCAAATCTAATTCAAGTCAAATGAATTTAATTCAATTAGACTTGATCTGAACCTTTTTACTCAATCAAATTGAGCCAATTAGAAATTCAATTGCTAATTAATCTTTCTATAATTTACTAACACTTAGTGAATTATATAATTACAATATTTGCATAAGGTTAATCATTAATCATAGTGATAATTATACCCTTTAATGATTTATAATCGTTAATTAACTTTCTGATTGACAAGAATCTCTTTTGTGTGTGACTCCATAGGTTCCATTCTATCTGGTAGTGAGATATATTGTGATCTCTATCATAATATCATCGAAACTTCTTTTGATGGATTGAAATAATTTTAACTCTATCTTTCGAGGGTCATTAATCATCAAGATGATGCCCGATGAGTCCTACAATCTACTAGTGACACCTAGCAGTATATAGTGGCAATCCAGTAGGATAAAAGAATGAATCCCTAGGTATAGTTATCATATAATTCAGTCCTCCTATCATGAGTCTTAACTCGATGTAGGTCATGGAGAACTCATCAAACTTCGTCGTCAGTCATATACAAGATTAACTCGGCTTGAGTTCACTTATGAATCTCTAAAATTTTTTTTTTTCAGTATTCGCTCTTGCTTTGGTCAAAGACTATCTGAACTCAGTCCCGCAATTCGCATAAAACTTTTTCTTTTCTACAAAGATCGATAGATTTCATGTAGGTGCATCCTATTCCTAACAGCGATCTGAACCTATTGAAGCCAACATACACAGTAGGGACCCAAATGGCTAAAGATCAAGAAAATACAAAGTCAAACTCAGTAGCCTCACTGCAAATAGCCGATGATACCTTAGATCAAAGGACTACTTACACTACTACAGCATTAAGACAACCACTGACGAGTGAGTAGACATCCAAATGGTTTCTCATATTGGTCATGCTTAATATAAGTTGTTGGGTATAAAATACCCACACCGAAACCCTCAACGGAATCGGCAGTAGCGCAGCTCCGCCCGGACTCCTACGGGAACCGGGCTCCACCGCCGACAGCAACACAGCTCCGCCCAGACTCCTACGGGAGCCAGGCTCCACCGCCAACAGCAGCACAGCTCCGCCCGGACTCCTACGGGAGTCGGGCTCCGCTCTCAGTATCAACTGCTGGTAAGCTCCATCCGGACTCCTGCGAGAGCCGGACTTCACCCTCAACGGAATCGACAGTAGCGCAGCTCCGCCCGGACTCCTACAGGAGCCGGGCTCCACCGCCGACAGCAACACAGCTCCGCCCGGACTCCTACGGGAGCCGAGCTCCACCGCCGGCAGCGCAGCTCCGCCCGGACTCCTACGGGAGCCGGGCTCCACCGCCGACAGAACGCAGCTCCGCCCGGACTCCTACGGGAGCCGGGCTCCACCGCCAACAGCAGCACAGCTCCGCCCGGACTCCTACGGGAGCCAGGCTCTGCTCTCAGTATCAACTGCTGGTAAGCTCCATCCAGACTCTTGCGAGAGCCGGACTTCACCCTCAACGGAATCGACAGCAGCGCAGCTCCGCCCGGACTCCTACAGGAGCCGGGCTCCACCGTCGACAGCAACGCAGCTCCGCCCGGACTCTTACGGGAGCCGAGCTCCACCGCCGACAGCAGTGCAGCTCCGCCCGGACTCCTACAGGAGCCGGGCTCCACCGCCGACAACAGCACAGCTCCGCCCGGACTCCTACGGGAGCCGGGCTCCGCTCTCAGTATCAACTGCTGGTAAGCTCCATCCGGACTCCTACGAGAGCCGGACTTCGCCTTTAATGTTAAATTGCAGGAGGACTTCGCCAGTGCTCCTAAGGGAGCCGAGCTTCATTTTCGACGCCGACGACTACAGCCGCA
>NC_025997.2:73197990-73240479 GCF_000442705.2 Elaeis guineensis
AGCAGACTCCGCTCGGACTCCTACGAGAGCCGGGTTCCACCCGCAACTTCGGCTCCGAGAGGGTTCCGCCCGGACTCCCCCGGAAGTCGGGCTCCACCCACGACCCCAACCACCAGGAGGACCTCTCCCGGACCTCTACAGAAACCGGGCTCCGGCCGCTGCCGAGCTTCAATCGACAGATCCGCGCCCCCTGACAAGCCATCAAAATGGCCACGACCCTGCTCCACTTCCTGTGGCCGACTCCGCGCAGTTCCATCATTCCCTGACAAGCCGCAGTAACCATCGCCACCCTGCTCCACTACCTGTGGCGGATTCCGCACAGCTCCACTATCCCCTGGCAGGCCACAATAACAGCCACGAACCTGCTCCACCTCCTGCGACAGATACCATGCGATTCTCCTATCCGCTGGCAAGTCACGACAACGGACGCTGCTCCACCCCTCATAACAGATTCCGCGTGGCGAGCCGCGGTGATGGCCACGTGTCTGCTCCACTATCTTTCGCAATCAATTCCCCTGACCATGGGCGGCCCACTACCAGGCGGTTACAAACATCGCCAGCAATCCGTTGCCTCCTCCGCCTATAAAAGGGGGACCCAGATACGTTATTCTTTAAGCTCATTTCCTTATCTCAAAACTCTGCTAAATTCTCCGTTCGAGCACTCCATTCTTGTTGAGGCAGAGAACTGACTTGAGCGTCGGAGGGTCTTGCCGGAGCGACCGCGGCTTCCCCGACTCCAGCTTATCCGGCGCAAGCAGATTTTTGCACCAACAGGATTGGCGCTAGAAGAAGGGGCCTGTGCCTTCGCAGCACCCTTGTTCTTAAAGGAGTGTTCAACGGAGCTGCCTCCGACCGTTTCTCCGTCATCCACTCCTAATCCTCCCCCGCGAGATCGACACCCGATGCCTCCGTGCAAGGCGTCCACCCGGCGGTCCACGGCCTCCGCGGCCAGATCTCAGGCTCCGGCCTCCCCTCCCGTTTCTCAGCCTCCTCCTCCTCCCCCTCCGGCGGCGGCGGTCGGCGCGGAGCAGTTTGACTTGCTGGCGCAGCAGGTCAAAGGCCTCGTCGAAGCCGTACAAGCAATGCAGCAGCAGCAACCACAGGCATCGGCGCATCCGGAGGGGGCATCTCCGGAATGCCAGAACCCGGCGGTGGGGTGGGCCACCTGGGCCAGCCGCCCCGTCCTTCCTGGGAAGGCGAATCCGAGGGTAGAGAGCCCTCAATCGGACCACGACTCCACCCCTGGAAGATCCTTGCCCCCGTTCTGCCAAAGGACCCTCGAGACTCGAAGTCGAGAGGACTTCCTGGACCGGAGGCTCCAGGAGATGAATCGGCGGATCGAAGAACTCCGCCATGTGCCTCCCGCTTATGGTGAGGATATTTGCACTGACCCCCCCTTTTCCCAAATGATTATGCAGGAACCGATCCCGTCGAATTTCAAGTTTCCCCAGTTCGAAAGCTACGACGGGATGTCGGACCCGGTTGATCATCTGGAGGCCTTCCGAACGATGATGCTGCTTCACGGTGCTCCCGACGCCATCTTGTGCCGGGCTTTCCCATCTACTTTGAAAGGAGCAGCAAGGAACTGGTACTCGGCTCTGAAGCCGGGTACCATATTCTCCTTCGATCAAATGAGCCACCAATTCGTGGCCCATTTTGTCAGCAGCCGACGTCCCCGGAAAGGTTCAGAGTCCCTCATCAACATCAAGCAGAGGGAAGGGGAGTCCATACGGGCCTACATCAACCGCTTCAACATCGCGGCGTTGGAGGTCCGGAACTTGGACCAGTCAGTCGCCATGGCCGCCCTGAAAGGTGGCCTTCAGAAGAATGATCTCTTGTACTCCATGGAGAAGAAGTACCCCAGGGATTTTGCTGATCTACTGGCTCGGGCTGAAGGGTACGCCCGAGCGGAAGAGGCCTTCAAAATGAAGGACGAAGAGACTGCGAGGGAGCGTCAGGCGGGAGATTTTAGTAAGCCCGCAGTTGAGAAGAGGCCAAAGGAAGCTCGGCCTCGCTCCCGATCCCCTCCTGGACGTAAGCGCGCCCATACTCCCCCCCGGACACACAGGCAGAGAAGCCCGGACAACAGGTTTCGGCGGGGTTCCCCGCCAGGGAAATTCCGCAACTACGCCCCCCTCAACGCCTCGAAGGCCCAGGTGCTGATGGAGGTCAGGGAGCAGCTCCCTAGGCCGGAGAGGATGCGCACGCACCCTGGGAAGCGCAACCCCAACAAGTTCTGCCTCTACCACCGCGACCATGGCCACGACACCGAAGAATGCATCCAGCTCCAGGATGAGATCGAGAAGCTCATCCGGCGAGGTCGACTCGACAAATTCATCCGCCGCAGGCCTGAGGGTAGATGAGACCGGCCAAGAGCCCTCCCACCGCCCGAACTGCAGAAAAGGGAGGAGCAGCCCGGGGACCGGCCTCCTATCGGGACCATCGACTCCATCGCCGGAGGGCCTCAAGGAGGAGCGGGAGAACTGTAAATATATCACTTACTATTTCGTTTTGGATCTACTTTTCTTTCTAGCTAACGCGCCCCTCCTACCTAACGTGGATGTATTATGACTGGATATGACCCCTCCAAAAACAACGGCCATGTCAGGAACAGGAGGAGAACCTCGTCCTGACATGAGTAAAGTTAAAGGCCCGGTTCTTTTAGACCGGATGGGGGGAGAGGCCTTACAACGCCCTAATGTGCCCCCACAGCCCTGTTAGGGACAGGAGGAAAACCTCGCCCTAACTTGAGCAAAGTCAAAGGCCCGATTCTTTTAGACCGGATGGGGGGAGAGACCTTACAACGCCCTAATGTGCCCCCACAGCCCTGTTAGGGACAGGAGGAAAACCTCGCCCTAACTTGAGCAAAGTCAAAGGCCCGGTTCTTTTAGACCGGACGGAGGGAGAGGCCTGACAACGCCCTAATGTGCCCCCACAGCCCTGTCAGGAACAGGAGGAGAACCTCGTCCTGACATGAGCAAAGTTGAAGGCCCGGTTCTTTTAGACCGGAGGGGGGAGAGGCCTTACAGCGCCCTAACGCGCCCCCACAAGCCAGGCTGGTAACGAGAAGAGAACCTCGCGCCGGCTCGAGCAAAGTGGAAGGTCCGGACTCCTACGGGAGCCGGGTTCCGCCGCCAAGAAGACCTCACCCGGACTCCTACGGGAGCCGGGTTCCGCCGCTAAAGAAGACTTCACCCGGACTCCTACGGGAGCCGGGTTCTGCCGCCAAGGAAGACTTCACCCGGACTCCTACGGGAGCCGGGTTCCGCCGCTAAAGAAGACTTCACCCGGACTCCTACGGGAGCTGGGTTCCGCCGCTAAAGAAGACTTCACCCGGACTCCTACGGGAGCCGGGTTCTGCCGCCAAGGAAGACTTCACCCGGACTCCTACGGGAGCCGGGTTCCGCCGCTAAAGAAGACTTCACCCGGACTCCTACGGGAGTCGGGTTCTGCCGCCAAGAAAGACTTCACCCGGACTCCTACGGGAGCCGGGTTCTGCCGCCAAGGAAGACTTCACCCAGACTCCTACGGGAGCCGGGTTCCGCCGCTAAAGAAGACTTCACCCGGACTCCTACGGGAGCCGGGTTCCGCCGCTAAAGAAGACTTCACCCGGACTCCTACGGGAGCCGGGTTCTGCCGCCAAGGAAGACTTCACCCGGACTCCTACGGGAGCCGGGTTCCGCCGCTAAAGAAGACTTCACCCGGACTCCTATGGGAGCCGGGTTCCGCCGCTAAAGAAGACTTCACCCGGACTCCTACGGGAGCCGGGTTCTGCCGCCAAGGAAGACTTCACCCGGACTCCTATGGGAGCCG
The DNA here is from genome assembly GCF_000442705.2 of Elaeis guineensis. Lineage (NCBI taxonomy): Eukaryota > Viridiplantae > Streptophyta > Magnoliopsida > Arecales > Arecaceae > Elaeis > Elaeis guineensis. Next base: position 73,201,804 of record NC_025997.2, read on the forward strand.
GGTTCCGCCGCTAAAGAAGACTTCACCCGGACTCCTACGGGAGCCGGGTTCTGCCGCCAAGGAAGACTTCACCCGGACTCCTACGGGAGCCGGGTTCCGCCGCTAAAGAAGACTTCACCCGGACTCCTACGGGAGCCGGGTTCTGCCGCCAAGGAAGAATTCACCCGGACTCCTACGGAAGCCGAGCTCCATTTGCCACTTCTGCAGCAAGGGTTAATAATGGTGGCGAAACTCGGCCACATAACAAGGACGGATGAAAGGGAAGAGCCCCCCCCCACGACAACATCTACGTCGAACAAGCCAAATGACAAGAAAGTGTCAACAGACGACAATATCGTGTTATGCGTGGACAAGGTAACACAAAGCGCTCTTTTTTTTTTTCCATTTCCAATATGCGTACTATAGGGCCAGGACGGCCAGGGAAAGAAGGACAAAACGACAAAAAAAAAAGTAATTACATGAAGACAAAGGAGCTCTAAGGAGGTCCTGCTCCCTCCGACCCAGGGTTATCACCTCCATCCCTCAACCAGGACCGCCTCAGGTTCTCCACTGCTTCTTCTAGTTCTTCCTTCTTCCGCAGCGTATCTTGGAGCGCCTGACGAAGTTGTCGGCTCTCTGCCTCCGCTTCTCGATGCCGCTTCCGCAGAACTTCGGACTCCGCCTCTGCATCCGCGACGGCCTTCCGCTCGAGCGCCAGTTGGATTTTCACTTGTTGAAGTTCGGCTGTCTTCTCCCCAAGGGAGACGGAAATCCCTTCGACAGTGCCTCTCAGGGCTAGGAGCTCTTCGGTATCTTGGGCGTTAGTAAGCTGCGCCCTAGTAACCAACTGCCTCTGGAGACGAACAACCTCGTCCGCCGTCTGACGGAATCTCCCTTTGTACTCTTCCACTTGCCGGCGCCAGCTGGCCCGCTGCACATCGTGGCTCATCTCAGCATCTTGAAGCTGCTTCTGGAGGTCGGAGACCTTCTGCGACCATTTCTGCTCATCATCAACCCGCGCTGGGAGCCGAGATGAGTTCCCTTCCAGCTGGCTGGTCCTCCTCTTCGCAGCCGACAGCTCCACCTTAAGGGCACTGATCCTGGCTTCTTGAGCCCAAGTTCGATCGCTGGCGCTCTTCTTACATTCCTCGAGCTCCTTTGTGAAGTTCACCTTCCTCCGGCTGTAATCCATGATTGCCTTCACTTGGAGACTCCTAAAGTGGGCAGCCTCAGCGGCGGCCTCGGAATAGCATTTTCTCGACTCGCGGAGCTCGCCCTCCGACTTCTTCAACTTCTTCGTCAGGTGGAGGACCTCCTTTTTCAGCCGTTGGATAGTTGACTTCAGCAGGGCACTGCCATCGGAAGGTGCAAACGTCAAAGACCGACTCATTACAAGAAGAAAGGCAGAAAAGGAGGAGGAGGGGGAAGGAGAGGCCATCCACAACAAGAAATTCGACTTTATTGATTAATTTTGAAGACAAACAGAAAGGAAATATGGCGACAAAATAAAGACACAAGATCGAAGGTCTCAGACCTCAGGGGCAAGAGGTGGAGAGCTCGGCGCGGGGGGTGCGACTGCGGTAGCGGCGGACGAAGGGCCGGCCTCATCTTCAGACTCCTCCAGAAAGCCGAGATCGAGGTCGGGGTATCTGCTGGCCACCTTCTCTCGGCAGAGCTCGAACCCCTTTGTGAACGCCTCCAGGCCGAACTGGACGTTCAGTTCCCTCATCTCCGCGGAGGCCTTGAACTCCTCCACCGCAAGGGCCCTGGCCTCCGAGACCAGAACCGGAGTTTGCTCGGCCAAATGGGCGACATCGGCCTCCGCCTTCCTCACCGACTCCTCCAAGCTTCGTCTCTCCTCCTCCCGGGCTTGTCTCTCCTCTTCCCGGGCTTGCCTCTCCCTCTCCAGGGCCTCCTGGAGGGCGGCTACTTCGGCCATCTTCGCTTGAAGGCGAGCAACCTCAGCCTGGCAGCGCTCCTCCGCTTGAAGGAGGTCCCTTCTCATGCGGCTCGACGCCTCGACATAGGCAAAGAGCTGGTGCCCAATCTGCAAGGACGGATAGAGAATTACAACAAAGGCCGAGTGACCATGCAAATAAACATCCGCTTACCTCAAAGAAGGACCCCAAAGAATCCCAAGCCCGCTGCTCGGGATCGGCGCGGTCGATCCTCTCCACGACGTCGGACAGAATGCAGCCATCAAGCAGCCGCCTGATCAGGTCCTTGTCGTTGAAGGGGTTCTCTGATCCCCCCTCGGAGCAGACGGACTCGTCTGCAGCAGCTCGGTGGCTGCTCGCCCTGCAAGCCATCGATTTCCTCCTCCTCCCCGCGGCGGGCACCTCTGTGGGGCGAGCCCCCGGAACGGGGGCCCCAGTCGGCGGGCTCCTTGAGGAAGCCCGGGGGGCCGCTGGCTCGGCATCCGAAGGAATGTCGATGGTCGGGGTCGCCTGGACGGGCGCAGCCAAGCTCGTCTCCTCCACCCTGGCCCTCTTCGCCGATCCGGAGGCCGTCGCCCCCTTCCTCTTCTGAGCTCTCATGGCCTTGGCGAGCATCCGCGTGGCTTCGGCGTCCATTGCTAAAAAAAAAAAAAAAAAAAAAAAAACAACAGGAAAAGAAAAGAAGAAAGAAGAAGCGACACCGATCAGTCCAAAAAAAAAAAAAAAAAAAAAAAAAGAAGAGAGAAAGAAAGAGGAAGAAAAGAGCGGGAAGGGAAAAAATAAAGAGAAGAAGAAGGCAAGAAAAGGAAAGATAAATACTTGCTGGATCCTGAGGGCTCAGGCCGATGTTGAAAAGAAGCTGCTCCCTCAGAAGATTAGGAAGGGAAGGAGCGGGATAACTTAGAAGCTTCTGGGTGGCCTGAAGGTCGTCCTCTCCCAGGTTGGGAGCCCGGCGGACGGAATCCCTCAGAGACCCCCAAGGGGGCAGGCCCAGTTCCAGGGTCGGGCAGTAGACGAAGAGAAATTTCCCCTTCCAGTTGTGAATCGAAGAAGGGGCGCCCTTTAGCAACCCCTTCTTATCAAACTGGGGAGAGAAGTACCACCAGTCCTTCGCTGAAGGATGGCGTTTGAAGGTGTAAAAATGCCTGAACAAGTAGAGGGATGGCTGGACCTCGGCAATGTGGTAGAGAGAGAGAAACCCTGTCAAAAACCTAAAGGAATTCGGGGCCACGGAGGCGAGAGAAATGTCTAAGAAGCGAAAGAAGGCGGCAACGAAGACAGGAAGCGGAAGCCGAAGTCCGGCACGAAATGCCTCCTGATACAAACAAAAGCGACCAGGAGGAGGAGCGCTGGCCCGGTCAGAGGGGCCAGGTAGCTCCAGGTCGTACTCCGGAGGAACCCCGTACCGAGCCCTTATCAGAAGGAGTTCATCCGGAGTCGACGAACATGGAATGGCGCCCGGAGCAAAAACCGGGCAAGGCCCTGCCCCGGACGTGGGTTCGTCCGCAGAGACAGGGACCTGGGGGTTCGAAGCAGAAGAACTCTCAGAACTGACGGGAGCAGAAGAGTCGGAAGACATTTTGAGCAGTTTCGGAGGGAGAACCTAAAGGATCCTAAAAAGGCAGACCGAAAGGGGAACGAGACGTCGAAGGCCAACTCGGAAGAAGACACAAAAGTAATGAAGAGAGGAGAAGCCCCTAGGCGGTGAGAAGAAGGTTGGCACTAACCTATATTGCTCTGGGGACCTGGGGAGCGAGAAACGGGAGGCGCCTACGGCTCGAGAAGACGTTCACTAGAGCAGGCTCTCGAAGAGAAGACAGACGCCAGCAAAAAATCAGAAATGGAGTAGGATGCCTGAAGGGGGGAGGACGGGTTTAAATAGACCCTGGGATCCGGCGCCATAATGATCGCGAATCCCCCCAGGCCAGTCCGCATCCGACGCGTGTCCCACTCCCCGTGGCAGACGACTAAAGGCGGCTGATGGTTGGCAGGATCATAATTGCGCCGTACCTAGGCCAGTGTACCTGTGGGATTTTCGTAGCGTCCCCTCGTACCGCTCCAATTCGAAGAGACTCCAGCACGCGCTCATTTAATGCCAAAATATCTGGGGGCGATAGTGCGCAGGATTCGAAGGGACGGTTCCGGCTGTACCCATCTCTCTCTCTCTCTGTGTACTTCCTTCGTTTGAAATTCAAACTCGGATGTAGGGGTTCTGGTAAAATACCCACAGCCGAAACCCTCAACGGAATCGGCAGCAGCGCAGCTCCGCCCGGACTCCTACGGGAACCGGGCTCCACCGCCGACAGCAACGCAGCTCCGCTCGGACTCCTACGGGAGCCGGGCTCCACCGCCGACAGCAACGCAGCTCCGCCCGGACTCCTACGGGAGCCGGGCTCCACCGCCGATAGCAACGCAGCTCCGCCCGGACTCCTACGGGAGCCGGGCTCCACTGCCAACAGCAGCACAGCTCCGCCCGGACTCCTACGGGAGCCGGGCTCCGCTCTCAGTATCAACTGTTGGTAAGCTCCATCCGGACTCCTACGAGAGCCGGACTTCACCCTCAACGAAATCGGCAGCAGCGCAGCTCCGCCCAGACTCCTACAGGAGCCGGGCTCCACCGCCGACAGCAACGCAGCTCCGCCCGGACTCCTACGGGAGCCGGGCTCCACCGCCGACAGCTGCGCAGCTCCGCCCGGACTCCTACGGGAGCCGGGCTCCACCGCCGACAGCAACGCAGCTCCGCCCGGACTCCTACGGGAGCCGGGCTCCGCTCTCAGTATCAACTGCTGGTAAGCTCCATCCGGACTCCTGCAAGAGCCAGACTTCACCCTCAACGGAATCGGCAGCAGCGCAGCTCCGCCCGGACTCCTACAGGATTCGGGCTCCACCGCCGATAGCAACGCAGCTCTGCCCGGACTCCTACGGGAGTCAGGCTCCACCGCCGACAGCAGCGCAGCTCCGCCCGGACTCCTACAGGAGCCGGGCTCCACCGCCGACAGCAGCATAGCTCCGCCCGGACTCCTACGGGAGCCGGGCTCCGCTCTCAGTATCAACTGCTAGTAAGCTCCATCCGGACTCCTACGAGAGCCGGACTTCGCCTTTAATGTTAAATTGTAGGAGGACTTTGCCCGTGCTCCTAAGGGAGCCGAGCTTCATCTTCGACGCCGACGACTACAGCCGCAAGCAGACTCCGCCCGGACTCCTACGAGAGCCGGGTTCCGCCTGCAACTTCGGCTCCGAGAGGGTTCCGCCCGGACTCCCCCGGAAGTCGGGCTCCACCCACGACCCCAACCGCCAGGAGGACCTCTCCCGGACCTCTACAGAAACCGGGCTCCGACCGCTGCCGAGCTTCAATCGACAGATCCGCGCCCCCTGACAGGCCATCAAAACAGCCACGACCCTGCTCCACTTCCTGTGGCGGACTCCGCGCAGTTCCATCATTCCCTGACAAGCCGTAGTAACCATCGCCACCCTGCTCCACTACCTGTGGCGGATTCCGCACAGCTCCACTATCCCCTGGCAGGCCACAATAACGGCCACGAACCTGCTCCACCTCCTGCGACGGATACCATGCGATTGTCCTATCCGCTGGTAAGTCACGACAACGGACGCTGCTCCACCCCTCATAACAGATTCCGCGTGGCGAGCCACGGTGATGGCTACGTGTCTGCTCCACTATCTTTCGCAATCAATTCCCCTGACCATGGGCGGCCCACTACCAGGCGGTTACAAACATCGCCAGCAATCCGTTGCCTCCTCCGCCTATAAAAGGGGGACCCAGATACGTTATTCTTTAAGCTCATTTCCTTATCTCAAAACTCTGCTAAATTCTCCGTTCGAGCACTCCATTCTTGTTGAGGCAGAGAATTGACTTGAGCGTCGGAGGGTCTTGCCGAAGCAACCCCACCTCCGGTTTAGACTTCCCTTGCAGGTCCCGGCGGCGACCGCGGCTTCCCCGACTCCAGCTTATCCGGCGCAAGCAGATTTTTGCACCAACATAAGTTATTCTCTAACAACTATCTACATTCTCACCCCAGTGTCCCTACACTACAGACCCGAGATTCATCTATCCAAAATAGAGGTGATCGGTGCACCGATCTTAAATGGATTGATCACTGTCCTCTGTGATGATCTTTTGATCGAGAGTATTTAGAAACTAACCACTAATAATGTATATCTCAAATTTTTAGTATCTTGAGAATATATAAAAATCATCTTTGTTAATTTTTAGAACAAATCATGGACACATAAACATGATTGGAATAAAAATGTCATTTATTGATAATAAAAATGTTACAAGTACAATGTTAAGTCTTGAAATTATAAAATATGTTAGTCAATAATTGACTTCTAGAGCACTCATCTAACAGTAACCATCTCTCAAGTACTTGCCTTCGGCACCATGTAACATCTGCAACCAATAAGTAATGAATCAAAAAAACTAACACTTGCACTTCATACTTAAGCATGTGTGGTATAGCATTTCATCTATAGTTTACTTGAGCATTTGAACATTTAATTAGGTAGTAATAGAGTATAAATTTAGTTGTTGGTTAAGAAAATGATTGGGGAATTAGGTTGATAACAGCAATAAAGAAGCTAAATTTTTGATGATTTATGATCCTAAAATAAGTTGATATTTTAAAGAGCATCTTAAGAATTAGATGTGTGGCAATTTTGTGGTTTAAAATCATGATTTTAGCAATTTTTGCCACTTAACCAGCTCAATTGGAGGGTGAGCTGACCAAGTCTCAAGGGATGTACTTGACAAAAGGTGAAAGTTTCAAAAAATTTTGATAGCATGCAGCTGAGCCGACCCAGTTTTATACTAAGTTGACTAAGTTCTAGAATGAGTCGGCTCAGTCTCAGGTGAGTTCGCTAACCTGCGACAAATTTTGAAAAATAAGATTTAGCTGAGGTGTTTCAAATTGAAATTTAAAAATAATTTGGAAGGGGTTAGCCCAGCAACTTTTTAATATAAAGAAATAAGTAGGGAAGCAAGCTATTTGTTGGCTTTCTAAGGGATAGACACCTAGCAAATCTTTTCTTAAATTAGTGTTTCCTAAAACATTAGCCCTTTGTCCCTATTTTCAGCTGGTTGAAGTTTTTTTTATAAAATAGAAGGGTTATGGAAGGGAGGAGGATGGGAGAAGAAAATTTTCTTGGTCAAAAACTAAGGAGAATTCAGCTAAAAAGGGATGAAATAGTGACAAATTGGTTTGAAGGAAGGAAAATTGTTGATCTTGGAGAAAGCTGAAAACTATATTGGGGACAGCAGAGTATTAATCACTAAAGGTAAGGATTCCAATCCCTAAACCAGATTTAGATTAAACTCTGAATCATTTTTATTAGATGTAATGCCTTGATGAATTGAATTCTGAAATTTAATTTGAATTTGAGGGTGAAGTGCTGCCACCAATCTATTTTTTGAAATTTTTGAGTTATTCCAATAATAAGTTGGATTTATGGTGGCTGAAATTAAAATAGATTATGAAGATGAAAAATGATGGAAATACTAGAAATTTTTTGAGGCTATGTAGAGAGGTAGTTAACCCTAAGTTAGGGCAAGTAAAGTAGCATCAAAGTAAGTGTTAGAATAGCTAGAGGTTGAGTATAAAAATAAAGCATGCATAATCATACTTATATATCATGTAGTATGTTGTTAATTAGTGTGTATTAATATTATAGGAGATGAAGAGGGCTCCCAAAGTGCTTTGGGTGAATCAAGCTTTACGGTAGTGCAGTAGCTAATAAGAGGTGAGTGGATTTTCTATTTAACCTTGATGTTTTTCATTGTACTTTGTTATGAAAGTATCTATCTTGAGAAGAAATCAGATTTTCTATTGCTTGTATAGTTTACATAGATATATGTATATATGTGTATGAAAACTTAGAAATAAGAACATGTGTATCTGGATTGAATAAGAACTTGATTTTGTTTTGAAATTGTCTCGAAATAGACTATGAGTAGTGAAAATTAATGAGCCTTCTTTTGGAAATGAACCATGGCATCAGCATTACACAAGCATAAAATAGTCGACACCATCTTAGCGACAAAATATCAGAATGCCCATATGGGGCTCAGCAATATCAAAAAATCAGAATACTCATGTGGGGCTCAGCAATATCAAAATATCAGAATGCCCGTGTGGGCTTTATCAGAATGATCGGTCAACGGTATTCATGCTACGTGTTGACTACCCATGGTAGTGGTGTGCTGGGGGTAGTCGGCAGTAGCCAATGCATTCTTTAGCAAAGAAAAAAAGAATTTTATTACAGCTCAACAATTTATTTCCGCTTTGTTGGTGCAAAAATCCGCTTGCGCCGGAGAAGCTGGAGTCGGGGAAGTCGCGGTCGCCGCCGGGACTTGCAAGGGAAGTCTAAACCGAAGGTGGGGTTGCTCCAGCAAGACCCTCCGACGCTCAAGTCAGTTCTCTGCCTCAACAAGAATGGAGCGCTCGAACGGAGAATTTAGCAGAGTTTTGAGATAAGAAATGAGCTTAGAGAATAACGTATCTGGGTCCCCCTTTTTATAGGCGGGGGAGATAATGGGTTGATGGCGGTATCTGTAACCGTCTGGCAGTGGGCTGCCCGGGGTCAAGCGGAGTTTGCTGCGAAGAGTAGTGGAATGGACCCGTGGCTATCACTGGGGCGTGCCACGTGGAGTCTGCCACGTGAAGTGGGGTGGCGTTTGTTGTCGTGACTTGCCAGCGGATGGGAAATCGCGCAGTATCCGTTGCAGGAGGTGGAGCAGGATCGCGGCCGTTTATCGTGGCCTGTCAGGTAGTAATGGAGCCGCGTGGGATCCATCGTAGGGAGTGGAGCAGCGCTGCGATCGTTACTGCGGCCTGTCAGGGAGTGTTGGAGCTGCGCGGAATCCACCGTAGGAAGTGTAGCAGAATCGTGGCCGTGATTGTGGCCTGGGAGTGCAGATTTGTCGGCTGAAGTTCGGCTGTGGTCGGAGTCTGACCCCACGTAGGGGTCCAGGCGGAGTCCTCCTTGCGGTTGGGGTGGTGGGTGGAGCCCGGCTCCCGTGGGAGTCCGGGTGGAATCCCCTGCAATCAAAATCAGATGCAAAGTCCGGCTCCCGTAGGAGTCCGGACAAGGCTTACCGGCAGCTGATGTCGAGGGCGGAGCCCGGCTCCCATGGGAGTCCGAGCGGAGTCCACTTGCGGTTGAAGTTGTTGACGGAGTCCGGCTCCCGTAGGAGTCCGGACGAAGTCTGCTTGTAGCTATTGGAGTTGAGGACGAAACCCGGCTCCCGTAGGAGTCCGGGCGGAGTCTCCCTGCAATCAAAGTTAAAGGCGAAGATCGGCTCCCGTAGGAGTCCGGACAACTTACCAGCAGTTGACGTTGAGGACGGAGCCCGGCTCCCGTAGGAGTCCGGGCGGAGTCAACTTGAGGTCGGAGTTGTCGGCGGAGTCCGGCTCCCGTAGGAGTCCGGACGAAGTCTGTCTTGCAGCCGTTGGAGTCGAGGACGAAGCCCGGCTCCCATAGGAGTCCGGGCAGAGTCTTCCTGCAATCAAAGTTAAAGGCGAAGTCCAGCTCCCGTAGGAGTCCGGACGAAGTCTGTCTGCAGCCGTTGGAGTCGAGGACGAAGCCCGGCTCCCATAGGAGTCCGGGCGGAGTCTTCCAGCAATCAAAGTTAAAGGCAAAGTCTGGCTCCCGTAGGAGTCCGGACGGGGCTTACCAGCAGTTGACGTCGAGGGCGGAGCCCGGCTCCCATAGGAGTCCGGGCGGAGTCAACTTGAGGTCGGAGTTGTCGGCGGAGTCCGGCTCCCGTAGGAGTCCGGACGAAGTCTGTCTTGCAGCCGTTGGAGTCGAGGACGAAGCCCGGCTCCCGTAGGAGTCCGGGTGGAGTCTCCCTGCAATCAAAGTTAAAGGCGGAGTCCGGCTCCCGTAGGAGTCCAGACGAAGTCTGTCTGCAGCCGTTGGAGTCGAGGATGAAGCCCGGCTCCCATAGGAGTCCGGGCGGAGTCTTTCTGTAATCAAAGTTAAAGGCGAAGTCCGGCTCTCGTAGGAGTCCGGATGGGGCTTACCAGCAGTTGACGTCGAGGGCGGAGCCCGGCTCCCATAGGAGTCCGGGCGGAGTCCACTTGCGGTTGAAGTTGTTGACGGAGTCTGGCTCCCGTAGGAGTCCGGATGAAGTCTGTCTGTAGCCGTTGGAGTCGAGGACGAAACCTGGCTCCCGTAGGAGTCCGGGCGGAGTCTTCTTGCAATCAAAGTTAAAGGCGAAGTCCGGCTCCCGTAAGAGTCCGGACAGCTTACCAGCAGTTGACGTTGAGGACGGAGCCTGGCTCCCGTAGGAGTCCGGGCAGAGTCTTCCCTTGAGGTCGGCATCGTGGGCGGAATCGTTGATTCCGTTGAGGACTTCGGCTGTGGGTATTTTATACCCAACACCAGTCCCCCTACTTCCTAGTTTGAATTTCGAACGAAGGAAGTACAGAGAGATGGGCACAGCCGAAACCGTCCCTTCGAATCCCGCGCACTGCCACCCACATATATTTTGGCCTTTAATGTGTGTACGTCAGAGCCTGTTTTCCGGTGAAGGTGACCTGAAGAGTCTTTTCGGAACCCCCGTCGGAACGCGATCCTAAGCATCGCGCTACGGAAATTTGTGAACGGTCAACCCTCGATAGCGGTGAGGGGGACATGCGGGACACGTGGCACGCACCAATTGGCCCAGGAACACCCACCACCATAACTGCACTAGGATCCGTCGGTTATTTAAACCCCCTAATCTCCCTTCGTGGCTTCATCCTGTCGATAGGACGGTACCTTTCTTTCGCCTGAGAGCCTAGCTACTCAGCTACTTCCCTCGCACCAGTCCTTGCCTTCTTCAGTCCCCCAATTCTTCTCTGAGGGTTCCCACATCATGTCCTCCACCCCGGAGGCCATTCTTGAAGGGATGTCTAGGGCTTGGAGGAAGGCGAGGAGGAGAACGGCGGCCGGTGAGGATCTCCATCATTTTAAAGGGGGCTCAAGGAAGAATTCCTTCAACAACAGGGGTTTAATAACGGGGGCCGCCGGTAAAGTTATTCTGCCAGAGAATTTCGGAGTAGCAAGGCGGGGTGATACCGGTCAAGAGGGCAGAGCTGTCGTCACAAGCTGTGGCGGGATCCTTGATGCCGTCGGGGCCGAAGGACCAGAAGCGGTCGGCGTCGACGGTGGGGCAGCAAAATCTGTTGCGGGGATGGTGGAAGTAGCGCATGCCGACCTTGCCGGAGCATTTTGGGTGGCGGCTGTCACGGAGCATTCGGAGATGGAGCATGTTTCTGGCATCACCACTGCCTCCAAGGTGACTCCGGCTCTTCTTGAAACAGGTCTTCGTCACTGCTGCCATTGCCCTTATCGCCCCCAGGAATCTATCCCACCCTTTTCCCCCTAGGGTTGGGACTTCGGAGACGGAGCGAAGCGAGGCGAGGCGAGAGCCGATAGGTCCGTTACACGCACTGGAGAACGCGGCTGAGAAGGACAGAGACGGGGGGAGTTAGCAGCTGGGAGCGGCCTCCGGTATATCTTTCCCGAACTGTGTTCGTGAGGCTTGCAATGATGTATATCTTCTTTTTCTTCTTTTTTTTTTTTTTCTTGACCCACCGGGTCTTGTAACGTATATCTTGTTAAATGAAAAGGGGATTTTGCTACCTTGTCTGCATCTTGCATCGAATAGTTGTTTGTCGAGCTTCTTCATTTTCCTTTCCTCTTTCTTCCTCCTTTTCTTCTCTTTTTTCTTCTTTCTTCTTTTTCTCTTTTTTTTTACGTCGTCCTAAGGTCATCGACGACTTCTTTTGTCCGTATAGGGTTGTTATCTGCCGAGCTCCTTTTCAACTTTTACGCTGTTCGAAGATACCCGGTTGTCATTTTTCCATCAATGGCTGCAGGTTCGCTTGGGGCCATTCGGGCCCGGGGTCCCTCCTAGGGCTTGAATTCGGGGATCCGAGCTTCAGTTGCCCTCGGGCGCTGTTTGTTTTCCAATTATCACTGTTGCGATCCATTACCTTCCTTTATTGCTTGGAGTTTTTTTCTCCGCTGAAGTCGAGGCTAAGTTCGGCTCCCGTGGGAGTCCGGACGGAGAATCCCTCTTGAAGTTGGAGTTGTGGGTGGAGCCCGGCTCTCGTAGGAGTCCGGGCGAAGCCTTCTTTGGCGTCGTGGACAGAGCCTGGCTCCCGTAGGAGTCAGGGCGAAGTTTTCCTGCAATCAGAGTCATAGGCAAAGTCCGGCTCCCGTAGGAGTCCGGACAAGGTTTATCGGCAGTTGCTGTTGTCAGCAGAGACCGGCTCCCATAGAAATCCGGGCGGGGTTGTCCTGCAGTTGATGTCGGTGACGGAGCCCGGCTCCCGTATGAGTCTGTGCTGGGCTTACCATCGGTCGAAGTTGCTTAAGTTAGGGCAAGGTTTTCCTCTTGGGGGGCGCATATGGGCGTTGCAGGGCCTTTCCCCCATCCGGTCTAAAAGGACCGGGCCTTCGACTTTGCTCAAGTTAGGGCGAGGTTCTCCTCCTGTCCCTAACAAGGCTATGGGGGCACATATGGGCGTTGTAAGGCCTCTCCCCCCATCCGATCTAAATGGAACCGGACCTTCGACTTTGCTCAAGTTAGGGCGAGGTTCTCCTCCTATCCCTAACAGGGCTATGGGGGCACATATGGGTGTTGTAAGACCTCTCCCCCCATCCGATCTAAATGGAACCGGGCCTTCGACTTTGCTCAAGTTAGGGCGAGGTTCTCCTCCTGTCTCTAACAGGGTTGTGGGGGCACATATGGGCGTTGTAAGGCCTCTCCCCCCATCCGGTCTAAATGGAACCGGGCCTTCGACTTTGCTCAAGTTAGGGCGAGGTTCTCCTCCTGTCCCCAATAGGGCTGTGGGGGCACATATGGGCGTTGTAAGGCCTCTCCCCCCATCCGGTCTAAATGGAACCGGGCCTTCAACTTTGCTCAAGTTAGGGCGAGGTTCTCCTCCTGTCCCTAACAGGATTGTGGGGGCACATATGGGCGTTGTAAGGCCTCTCCCCCCATCTGGTCTAAATGGAACCGGGCCTTTGACTTTGCTCAAGTTAGGGCGAGGTTCTCCTCCTGTCCCCAACAGGGCTGTGGGGGCACATATGGGCGTTGTAAGGCTCTCCCCCCATCCGGTCTAAATGGAACCGGGCCTTCGATTTTATGAGGTTGTCCTTTTGTTTTTGATACAGTTTGTTTGAATTGTCCAAAGACATGTGGATATGCGGTCTTCGATTAAAACGAAGTCACTGGTAGTACATCCGTAAGTTTTCTGAGCTCCACGGCCGCGGGAGGTCGGCTCCTCCGAGCTCCTTAAGATAATAAGTTCCGGGCCGGACTACTTCTTTGACTTCATAAGGTCCCTCCCAGTTTGGGGCGAGTTTCCCCCGGTCCTGAGGTTGCGAGACAGCAGCTCATCGAAGCACTAGATCTCCTGCTTTAAAGGCTTTGTTCCTGACCCGGGCATTGTAATATCGAGCCACTTTCTGTCTGTAGGCTGCCATTCGAACCTGAGCGATCTCCCGTCTTTCTTCTAGCAGGTCGAGGTTGGCCCTAAGGCTTTGCGAATTTTGGTGTTCGTCGAATGCCACGACTCGTGCCAACGGGAGTTTAAGCTCGATCGGGATGACGACCTCCATTCCGAAGGCTTTAGCTTTTTCAAGCCTTGTCTTAATCCCCTGCAAAAGGGTTCTGTTAGTCACCTCAGCTTCGCCATTCACCTGAGGATGGGCTACTGACGTGAAGTTGTGGGAGATGTCTAGATCTTCACAGAATTCGGCGAACCTGGCTCCCGCGAATTGCCGCCCATTGTCAGTGATTAGGGTTCTAGGCAAACCGAACCTACAAACGATTGATTTCCAGACGAAATCTTGCACTTTCGCTTCTGCGATTTTCGCTAGTGGTTCGGCTTCAACCCATTTGGTGAAGTAGTCGATCGCTACAAGGAGAAACTTCCTTTGTCCGGACGCCATGGGAAAGGGGCCAAGGATGTCCATCCCCCATTGTGCAAAAGGCCATGGGGCACTCAAAGGTGTGAGCTCGGTGGCGGGCTGTCTCTGGACGTTGGCGTATCTCTGGCATTGATCGCACTTTTTGACATATTCGATCGAATCATGATGCATCGTTGGCCAGTAGTATCCTTGGCGGAGTAGCTTGTGGGATAAAGACCTGGCTCCCAAATGGTTTCCGCAAGCTTCCGAGGGCCGGAGGCATTTTAAGAGGGGCAAGGAGTATGATCTCTTGTATAGTTTACCCTCATAAAGGAGGTATCTCGAGGCTTGATTTCGGAGTTTTCGAGCTTCTTTCGCATCCTGAGGGAGGACTCCATCTCTGAGATAGATTATCAGTGGATCAACCCAGCTGGGCTCATGGTCGATCCTCATTACGGGCCGCGATTCTTCTGTACTCGGGTGTTTTAGAACTTCAAAGAGGACGCCTTTGGGCAATTCGGCCGGAGCTGATGTCGCCAGTTTGGAGAGAAGATCGGCTCTGGTATTCAGCCTTGGAACCTGTTTAGTGCTGAAGTTGCTGAAGGCGGGGGTGAGCTCCTTTACCTTCTCAAGGTATCTGGTCATACTGTCCTCCCGCGCTTCGAAACTCCCGCTGACTTGTCCCACCACTAGTTGGGAGTCGCTGTGTACCCAGAGTTGACCTATTCCCAGCTCTTTGGCGATCCTTAATCCTGCGATCAGAGCTTCATATTCCGCTCCATTGTTTGTTTTGGGAAACTCGAAACGCAGAGCGTACTCCGCGATGACCCCCTCCGGGCTGACCAAAATCAGGCCTGCACCCGTGCCTGCCATGTTGGAAGATCCATCCACATAGAGGGTCCAAAAGCAATTGGAGGGATTGGCCTCTTCGTTGGGGGAGTTCGGGTGAGACTTCAGGTCGTCAACTTCGCCTTGCTCAGGCTCGGCCTCCTCCGGGATGGTGCACTCTACTACGAAATCTGCCAATATTTGAGCCTTTATTGCTGGTCTAGGTCTGTAGTTGATGTCGAATTTTGTGAGCTCAATCGCCCATTTTGCCATTCTTCCGGAGGTGTCAGCCCGGTGCAAAACCGCCTTAATTGGTTGATCAGTGAGTAGCATCACGGTGTGCCCTTGAAAGTAGGGTCGGAGCCTCCGTGCTGCAATCAACAAGGCGTAGGTTAGTTTTTCTAATTTGGTGTACCTGGTCTCGGCGTCCCTCAACGCGCGGCTAATGTAGTAGACTGGTCGCTGGACTTTCGTTTCTTCTTTGACAAGGACGGCCGCGAGGGCTGTGGGAGAGACCGCCAGGTACAAAAATAGTTCTTCCCCAGGTTCAGGCTTCGCCAGCAGCGGGGGTGAGCTAAGGTAGCTTTTTAATTCTTCAAACGCCTGTTGGCATTCAGAGGTCCAACAGAAGTTCTTCGGCTACTTGAGGGTTTGAAAGAAGGGCAAACATCATTCGGCCAACCTCGCGACAAAGCGATTAAGAGCCGCTATCCTCCCTGTGAGGCACTGAACCTCCTTGATTGACTTTGGGGCGGTCATCTCTTGGATGGCGCGAATTTTCTCTAGATTGGCCTCAATCCCGTGCCCTGATACCATGAAGCCCAGGAACTTTCCTGAGGTGTAACCCAAAAGCGCATTTAGTTGGGTTCAGCTTCATTCTATACTTTTGAAGAGCGTCAAAGGTTTTCTCGAGGTCGGCGACATGATTTCTAGAAGACCTGCTTTTTACAAGCATATCGTCTACGTAGACCTCCATGTTTCGGCCGATCTGCTCTTTGAAAATTTTGTTCACCAGCCGTTGGTAGGTTGCGCCCGCATTCTTGAGGCCGAATGGCATGACCCTGTAGCAGTAAAGGCCGTGATTAGTGATGAAAGCTGTCTTTTCTTCGTCTTCCGATGCCATTCTAATTTGATTATAGCCGGAGAATGCATCCATAAAAGTGAGGAGCTCATGGCCTGAAGTAGCGTCCACCAGTTGGTCGATTCTGGGAAGGGGGTAGCTGTCCTTTGGACAAGCCTTATTCAGCTTTTTGATGTCTATACACATCCTCCACTTGCCGTTTGCTTTCTTGACCAAAACAACATTGGAAATCCAATCAGGATAGTTGACTTCCTTAATGAATCCGGCCTTAAGAAGCTTATCCACTTCCTCGGCTATCGCCTTCTGCCTCTCCGGGGCATGGCTCCGAATTTTTTCTTTTGTCGGTCGATGCTTTGGGTCGACAGCCAGATGATGCTCCATGACTTCCGTGTCAATCCCCGGCATGTCAGCTGGAACCCAAGCGAAAACGTCCGCATTTCTTCATAGAAAATCAATAAGACGCGTCCGCACCTCCTCCCCCAGGTTGGAACCAATTAGCACCACATGATCCGCGTTCCCATCATTCAAAGGGATTGGTACTAGATCTTCGATTGGGCCGCCCCTCTCTTCAGCGAGGTCATCGCGAGCATCCAATCCGTCGACAGGACAGGGGTTCGATTGATCGCTTCTTTGCAAGGCGATGTTGTAGCAGTGCCTAGCTAGGGCTTGGTCTCCCCGGACCTCTCCAATCCCCTGGCTGGTGGGGAACTTCAGTTTCAAATGGTAGGTCGATACGACAGCTCGAAGAGCATTAAGGCCGGGTCGGCCAAGGATTGCATTGTAGGCGGATGGCGCCTTTACTACCAAGAAATTCACCAGAGCCCTAGACTGCTTTGGATACTGACCCGCAGTCACAGTCAAAGCTATCATTCCCTCCGTCGGAACGGCGTCACCAGTAAACCCTATCAAGGGAAAGCAAATCGGTCTCAGATGGCCGTCAAGAGTGGACATTCTTGAAAAGGCGTCGTAGAATAAGATGTCGGCCGAACTTCCGTTGTCGACGAGAATGCGACGGACGTCGTAGTTTGCTATATTCAAGGAAACCACGACCGCATCGTTATGAGAGAATTGGACTCCCTGGGTGTCTTCTTCGATAAAAGTTACGGGTTCTTCAACTTTTTGCCGCTCGGGGGATGCAGCTGGTATGTTGGTTGTCCCCCGCCGGGATTCTCCCGAGATGGCATTGACGGAATCCGACAGAGGCCGGTCATCCGGCCACTCCTCATCGGCGACCATAGCCGGAGATAATTGTGCAAAAGCCTCGCAAGAAGGCATCAGATGAAGGAAGGAGGAGTGGGTGCCGGAGAAGATGGCTGGAAGTGGATCCGTTGAGCGCTCCTTTAAGAACAAAGGTACTGCGAAGGTTCGCGCCCTTCCTCTAGCCCAATCCTGTTGGTGCAAAAATCCGCTTGCGCCGGAGAAGCTGGAGTCGGGGAAGTCGCGGTCGCCGCCGGGACCTACAAGGGAAGTCTAAACCGGAGGTGGGGTTGCTCCGGCAAGACCCTCTGACGCTCAAGTCAGTTCTCTGCCTCAACAAGAATGGAGCGCTCGAACGGAGAATTTAGCAGAGTTTTGAGATAAGAAATGAGCTTAGAGAATAACGTATCTGGGTCCCCCTTTTTATAGGCGGGGGAGATAACGGGTTGATGGCGGTATCTGTAACCGTTTGGCAGTGGGCTGCCCGGGGTCAGGCGGAGTTTGCTGTGAAGAGTAGTGGAATAGACCCGTGGCTATCACTGGGGCATGCCACGTGGAGTCTGCCGCGTGAAGTGGGGTGGCGTTTGTTGTCGTGACTTGCCAGCGGATGGGAGAATCGCGCGGTATCCATTGAAGGAGGTGGAGCAGGATCGCGGCCGTTTATCGTGGCCTGTCAGGAAGTAATGGAGCCGCGTGGGATCCGTCGTAGGGAGTGGAGCAGCGCTGCGATCGTTACTGCGGCCTGTCAGGGAGTGGTGGACCTGCACGGAATCCGCCGCAGGAAGTGTAGCAGAATCGTGGCCGTGATTGTGG
This sequence comes from Elaeis guineensis, assembly GCF_000442705.2. Lineage (NCBI taxonomy): Eukaryota > Viridiplantae > Streptophyta > Magnoliopsida > Arecales > Arecaceae > Elaeis > Elaeis guineensis. The sequence goes on from NC_025997.2 coordinate 73,219,561, forward strand.
CCTGGGAGTGCAGATTTGTTGGCTGAAGTTCGACTGTGGTCGGAGTCTGACCCCACGTAGGGGTCCAGGCGGAGTCCTCCTTGCGGTAGGGGTAGTGGGTGGAGCCCGGCTCCTGTGGGAGTCCGGGTGGAATCCCCTGCAATCAAAATCAGATGCAAAGTCTGGCTCCTGTAGGAGTCCGGACAAGACTTACCGGCAGCTGACGTCGAGGGCGGAGCCCGACTCCCATAGGAGTCCGGACGGAGTCCACTTGCGGTTGAAGTTGTTGACGGAGTCCGGCTCCCGTAGGAGTCCGGACGAAGTCTGCTTGTAGCTGTTGGAGTTGAGGACGAAACCCGGCTCCCGTAGGAGTCCGGGCGGAGTCTCCCTGCAATCAAAGTTAAAGGCGAAGATCGGCTCCCATAGGAGTCCGGACAGCTTACCAGCAGTTGACGTTGAGGATAGAGCCCGGCTCCCGTAGGAGTCCGGGCGGAGTCAACTTGAGTTCGGAGTTGTCGGCGGAGTCCGGCTCCCGTAGGAGTCCGGACGAAGTCTGTCTTGCAGCCGTTGGAGTCGAGGACGAAGCCCGGCTCCCATAGGAGTCCGAGCAGAGTCTTCCTGCAATCAAAGTTAAAGGCGAAGTCCGGCTCCCGTAGGAGTCCGGACGAAGTCTGTTTGCAGCCGTTGGAGTCGAGGACGAAGCCCGGCTCCCATAGGAGTCCGGGCGGAGTCTTCCTGCAATCAAAGTTAAAGGCGAAGTCCGGCTCCCGTAGGAGTCCGGATGGGGCTTACCAGCAGTTGACGTCGAGGGCGGAGCCCGGCTCCCATAGGAGCCCGGCTCCCATAGGAGTCCGGGCGGAGTCAACTTGAGGTCGGAGTTGTCGACGGAGTCCGGCTCCCGTAGGAGTCCGGACGAAGTCTGTCTTGCAGCCGTTGGAGTCGAGGACGAAGCCCGGCTCCCGTAGGAGTCCGGGTGGAGTCTCCGTGCAATCAAAGTTAAAGGTGGAGTCCGGCTCCCGTAGGAGTCCAGACGAAGTCTGTCTGCAGCCGTTGGAGTCGAGGACGAAGCCCGGCTCCCATAGGAGTCCGGCGGGGTCTTCCTGCAATCAAAGTTAAAGGCGAAGTCCGGCTCCCGTAGGAGTCCGGACGGGGCTTTCCAGCAGTTGACGTCGAGGGCGGAGCCCGGCTCCCATAGGAGTCCGGGCGGAGTCCACTTGCGGTTGAAGTTGTTGACGGAGTCCGGCTCCCGTAGGAGTCCGGACGAAGTCTGTCTGCAGCCGTTGGAGTCGAGGATGAAACCTGGCTCCCGTAGGAGTCCGGGCGGAGTCTTCCTGCAATCAAAGTTAAAGGCGAAGTCCGGCTCCCGTAGGAGTCCGGACAGCTTACCAGCAGTTGACGTTGAGGACGGAGCCCGGCTCCCGTAGGAGTCCGGGCGGAGTCTTCCCTTGAGGTCGGCATCGTGGGCGGAATCGTTGATTCCGTTGAGGACTTCGGCTGTGGGTATTTTATACCCAACACGCTTAATGGAGTTTTCTTTCAGAAAAATGATATACTCTATGGTTTATTCTTATATAGTTGATAAAAATTGAAAGGATATCAGTGATGTGATTTATATGTTATACTGATGAGCATTATATTTAAGTTTTCTTATTTTTTCATTATTAAATGGATATCTATTAATTGGGACTTAGGTCTCACCCCTCATTCTTTCATTTTTTTTTTTAGATTTGGAGCAGCTAGGTCAGACATAGGAATACAGCATCAACATCCTCATCTGCATTCACTAGTAGAAGGTTGGCCATATTCATTAGTGGTTGGATCTTTTTTTTTTCTTTTTAAATGTGTATGTAGACCATGTTAGTTTTTGGTGGGGTTATTCCTTGAGGCATATGTGGACCATAGTAGCTAGAGCTAGAAACTTGTTTTGGGATGTTGTAGTTATTTTAGTTGTATACATTAACAGACATCAGGTGTAAGTTATTTTACGCAGTATGTGTACAGATGGTATAAGGAATGAAATCCTGAAGATGATTTTTGAGTCATATGAATTAAATCAAATTCTTTATATTAACAGGTTTAACAAAATTTACCTAATTTAGGGAAGGGCATGTTGTTGGTAGATGAACAAAGTTTAATAGTATCTTATGAACCACGGTATGAGATGCTACTAAAACTCAGCTCACCTACTAAACCCTTGCCTGATCTAGGAGTGGGGTCCTACATTGTTTGGTATCAGAGTCTAGGTTACTAGATTGTCTGAGTATAGTCATAGCATAATAATTCTAGTTGATCCTTTCTATTATTCTTGTAGGAAGATGGTACGAACGAGATCAGATATTAGTGGAGAACAGCCACAAATGGGTATTAGAAGCCAAGGAAGAGCCCCAAATACGGGTAGAGGCCAACGCCAATGTAGATCAAGAAGTCTGGATGAAGATGGTCAACCTCATAGGATGTCACCCAGTATTTCATCCTCTGCCCAAGGGGCGGATGTTGAGGCTACATAGTTACATGAGCATATTCATGAGTCACCATCCATTACACCAGTATTAGCACTCCCACCTCAAGCATAGATATCCATTCTTAGAGTACAAGAATTAGTGGGTATAATTACTTAGGCTATCAGTACTGCAGTCACTTCTGCTCCTAGTTTTCAAGTTAGAAGTGCAGATAAGGAGAGAAATTATGAAAGGGCCAAAAAATTGGGGGCAACTGAATTTCAAGGCACTACAGACCCAATATAGGCTGAGAATTGGTTTTAGAGAATAGAAAGAGTGTTTGCACTGATGAATAGTACCGATGAATAGAAGTTGAACATTGCTATTTTTCTACTGGAGGGCCGAGCTCAGTATTAGTGGAGGTCTTATGTGAGTAGGCAGCCACAAGGTTCTATTATCATTTGGGATGACTTCAAAAGAGAGTTCTTTTAGCAGTATTACTCAGTTGTGTATCAAGATCAAAAGAGGAGAAAATTCCTCAACTTGACATAGGGAAAACTGTCAACGGTGGAATATGAAGCTAAATTTATTGAGTTATCTCACTTTGCCCCAGCCTTTGTAGCAGATGAGAAAGAAAAGTGCAGATTATTTCAAGATGGGCTACATTTGGAGGTCAAAGCAAAAACAAAAATGCAAGAGTATGATAGCTATGCTCAGTTGGTCTAAGGGACCATCAAAATAGAAGAGATCAAAAAAGAATTCTATAGTCATAAACAGAAAAGAAATAAGAGAAGTGCATAGAGTTTCGCTATAAGTGCTGGAGGAAGCCAGCCATCAAAGAAGGTAAACACTTTTCGATTGCCCAATCAAAATTTTAGAGCTTCAGTAGAATCAAGCAGAGATTATTTTACTTTCATCAATCTAGAACAGAGGAAGATAGGATAGAGGTTTGTGTCACGGTCAGCAGATAGCAGAGTGACTTGTGGAAGGGACAACCAAGGCAGTTCAAACCTGGGTGCCAATCTAGTAGTTACTTTACCTAGACCGGTCCCTCAGTGTGTAAGTTGTGGGAGGTTCCATTTTGGAAAATGTAGGAAGAGATTTAGAGGATGTTATGAGTGTGGACAAGTAGGGCATCAGAGGAGGGATTGTCCAAAGCTTGCTCAAGCTGAGGGTCCTCCATCAAGGTTACATACTATTGGAATTCATGTGTCGGAGTATGTATGTGTGTTTCAAAAATTTTTTTTCTAAACACTGTAGTAAAATAAAAGATAAAAACTCTTTTTAATCTAAATCATGCATGTATAAAACATAAACCACAAGGATCTAGTTCATATGTTAAAATTGAACATATGCTAAAATTTAACATGTGATTGAATCACATACTTGTTTCGTAATTTTTTTCTTTAAATTTAGATTTAAAAGAGAAGAGATTTTTTCTTAGCTGTGCAAGTGCTTGACCTCTATGAATATCCACTTAAGATCAGCCTGGAATAGCCCTCTTCAAATTGATTTATCTTCTCCAAGAAAAATCAGCCTGCAAATCTGAACAAAGCCTGAATCGCGATCAACTCTTTGATCCTTTCCTTGATCTTTTTCTTCTTTTCTTCTCTTATCTTTTTTCTTTTGAATATGCTGCTACCAAGCACCAAGAACCAACACTCAAAGGGGATGCCCAATATAGGCATGAAGAAGTGGGACGCCCATGGGTGGGGCATGTGGACATCTAAGGGGAGGAGAAGGGGAGGAGAAGAGCCTTGGGCACTCTAATAGGGGGCGTGGGCTGCTCATTGTGATGCCTAGGGACCTTAGGGGAGGTCCTTTTAAAAAGACATAAAGATTAAATCTTATTCAATCTCAAATACAAGTTTTACTTGCATTAGGAATCCTTATAACTTAAGTTATTCAACTTGCTTTAGGAAACCTATTAGGCACCAACTCTTAGAGCCCTTGCACCCACAAAATCACATCCCAAAGTACACCCAAGGGACGTCCCAATATGGATCCACACGTCCTCTAAAGGTGGGACATGCCCAACTTGATCAAATCAAGTGGCATCAATAAAAAACTATCAAGAAAATTAATTACGAACTTGCACCCTTAATTCATTTGATCCAAAATCTTAGACACCCAACAATTGGAGTCCAATAAATCAAATTCATTAAGATTATTAGCAGGTAATTAAGTTTAAATTATCTTATCAAATAAAAAAATCAAACATAAAGAGAAAATTGGGTCCAACCATGTGCTAGCAAGGTTATCTTGAATCCAATCGAGTTTCTCTAAGCCCAATTGACCATTCAAAAGTCCAATTGCTTATTCCAGGTCTAATCCCTTTGTTGCGTGATCCCATAGGTTCAATTCTATCTGATAGTGAGATATATAATAATCTCTATCAAAGTATCATTGAAACTCTTTTCAATGGATCAAAACAATTTCACTTTAACTCATCAAAGATTGTCAATCCAGAACAACTCTAGTGAGCTCTCATAATCCACCAGTAATACCTAGCAGTATATAGTGACAACCTAGTAGAATTGAAAAGAATCTCAAGATGTAGTTAACATGTGATTCAGTCCTCTATCATGAGTCCTGACTAGATGGCACATCATGGATAAATCATCAAACCTCAACATCAGTCATATGATAGATCCGATCAACTCAAGTTCAATTGGATTTTTATGAAAACTTTTTTCCATCAATCACACTGTTGTGGCCACAGACTCTCGGACTTAGCCTCTCAAATTTCATAGGACTACTCCTCTCTATCAAGGTTGATAAATTCCATCTTGATACGTACCCTACTCTTATAGTGGATCAACTATTATCAACATCCACTATAAGGACTCATTGAGATCAATGTTTATGTGTCAGTCAAACTCCAACAGCCTCACTACCAGTAATAGTACTATCTCAGATCAAAGGACCATTCACACAACTATAGCATCAAGATAATCACTAACGATCGAATAGAAATCCAAGTGATCTCTCATATGATCACGCTCAGTACTAGTTGTTCTCTAACAACTATCCACACTCGTCACCCAGTATCTCTACACTGTAGACTAGAGACTCATCTATCCCGAAGGAAGCGATCTGTACGTCAGTCTATCCAGATCGATCACCATTCTCATGATGATTCTATGATCGAAAGCATTTAAAAATAAAATACATGTCGCTAATTCTTAACACTTGGAGAATATGTATCGAAAGTTAATTCTATGGATGATTCAAGAACACATCACACTTGAATAAAAAATAAACTTATTTTTTTATTGATCAAATCAATTTATTAAGCACAAAATTGTATCCTAAATTTATTATAATGTGTCAGCCATCTTGGCTTCTAGGACATACATCTAATAATCTTTCACTTAGACTAAAGCCAATTGGCCACTAATCTAAGTCCCATCTTCTAAGGTGGATTTTCATTTTTGGTTGGCTCAATTACTTTGGCAGTGGGTCTGCCATGTTGTTTGCAGAGTCTACTCTTCATACCTCAACATATTTCTTTTTGAGGTAGTCACGTATGATATGATACCGCTGCTCGATATGCTTTGATTTCTAATGAGACTTCAGCTCTTTAGCAAGTGCTATGGCTTTATTGTTGTCACAGTAAAGTGGTATGGCATCCAATATTATAACCTCAAGTTTCACGATGAACTTCTTGAATTAGAAGCCTTCTTTTGCAGCATCCGAAGCAGCGACATACTCCGCCTCTGTGATTGAATCCACTATGATGGGTTAGTTGAAACTCTTCCAGCTAACTGCACTACCATTGTAAATGAACACATATTCTGACGTAGACTTTCTATCATCAGGATCAGACATGAAGTCTGAATCAGTATACCCCTTGACTCACAACTCAGAATCTCCTCCAAAGATCAAGCATAAATTCTTAGTCCTTCTTAAGTACTTAAAGATATTTTTCACAGCTATCTAGTACTCCTTATCAGGATTCAACTGATACCTGCTCGTGATATTCACAGCAAGGGCAATATCAGGTCGAGCACACAGCATGGCATACGTAAGGCTCCCTATGGCTGAGGAATAAGGAATCCTTCTTACATGCTGAACTTTGTCAGATGTTATCGGACATATCATCTTGAAAAAATTAATACCATACCTAAGAGATAAAATTCTTCTTTTAGAGTTTTTCATGTTGAACCTCTTCAGTACCTTCTCTATGTACAGCTTTTGTAATGGGCCTAGAAACTTTTTTGATCTATCCCTACAAACCTCTATTCCAAGAATATAGGATACTTCTTCTAGATCTTTCATGAAGAATTCCTTGGACAACCATCTTTTGATCATGATCAGCATGAGAATATCATTTCCAATGAGGAGAATATCATCCACATACAATACGAGGAATGTTATTACATTCCTACTGACCCTTTTGTATACACATGGTTCCTCTTTATTTTTAATGAAATCAAATGATTTGATCGCATCATTAAAATGATGATTCCAATTTTGAAAAGCTTGCTTTAATCCGTATATGAACCTTTGCAGCTTGCAGACTCTGTGATCACCATCACCAGATGTGAAACTCAAAAGCTACACTATATAGATATCTTTCTCAAGATATCCATTTAGGAAAGTAGTTTTCACATCCATTTGCCAGATTTCATAATCATAATAAGCTACAACAACAAGTAGAGTGCGGATGGATTTTAGTATGGCTACAAACGAGAAGATTTCTTGATAGTCAATGCCCTCATGCTAACTATAATATTTTGCCACAAGCTTAGGTTTATAAGTCTTTACCTTACCATCGGCATCTATTTTTCTTTTGTAGATCCATTTACACCCAATGGATATGATATCCTCAAGTGGATCCACTAAGGTCCATACTTGGTTCGAGTGTATAGAGTCAATTTTTGACTTCATTGCATCTAACTATTTCTCAAAATCGATGTCAAACATTGCCTCATCAAAGGTATTAGGATCATCACCATGACCCCTATCTCCCATAAAGAATATTTCTTTTACTTCCTCCGTAAGTATACCCATATACCTTTCAGAAGGTCAGAAAATCCTGCTAGATCTATGAGATGGTAGAGGAACGTCAACTACTGGCTCATGAATAATGGGTTCCTAAAGATCTATAGCTCTTTTCTCTTCAGAGATTTTCTCTTCGAGCTCAACTAACTTCCCACTTCACCATCTTGGATAAACTATTTTTTAGGAATATGACGTTTCGACTCACAATCACATTATGATCTTGTGAAAAGTAGAAGTAGTATCCTATGAATTCTTTTAGATACCCTATAAAATAAGCTATTATAGATCTATCCTCTAGTTTATCCACCATTTGTCTCTTGACATAGATCGGATATCTCCATGTCTTAAAATAACCTAGACTCGACTTCTTACCGTACCATATCTCATACGGTGTGGTAGGAATGGACTTTGATGGAACCCTATTCAATAGGTGAATGGCGGTTAATAAGGCATATCCCCAAAGATATAAGGATAGATCAGTGAATCTCATCATAGACTTGACCATATCTAATAGAGTCCTATTCCTCCTTTCAAATATCCCATTGAGTTGAGTTGAGCTGAGATGTCCCGAGAGGAATCCATTGAGAGACTATGCTATTATCCTTAAAATATCTTAGAAATTTCTGACTAACGCAGTCACCTCCTCGATCAGATTGAAGAATCTTAATGGGTTTGTCTGTTTGTTTTTCTACTTTATTTTTGAATTCTTTGAACTTTTCAAAGGCTTTAGACTTGTGTTTCATCAAATACACATATCCATACCTAGATAAATCATCGATAAAAGTAATAAAGTAGCTATAACCATCTCTGGTCTGCACATCAAATGGCCCACATACATCGATGTGTATTAGAGCAAATAACTCAGTGGCCCTTTCCTCATGTCCTACAAAGGTAACTTGGCTATTTTTCTTCAAAGCCAAGATTCACAAGCTGGATATGACTCTGAGTTAAGAGAGTCAAGGATCCCATCTTTTTTTAGTTTGTTTATCCTATCCTCTTTAATATGGTCTAAGTCTATGATGCCACAAGTACTTCTGGTTAATTTTATCTCTGACTCTCTTTTGACCTACAGTACTCACTATTTACTCATTTAAATTCACATTTGTATCAACATGCAGGTGATATTGACTGTCAATTAAAAAATCTCATGCAATCAATTTATTTCGTAAATAAATAGAACGAAAGTTTTTATTGAAACTAATTTCAAAACCTTCTTGTGCTAGCACAGACACAAAAATCAAATTTTAACTAGCTACAGGAATAAAATAACAGTCCTTTAAATCTAATCTAAAATTAGATGGTAATCAAAGAGGATAAGTGTCAATGGTCTCTGCAGTAATTTTTGCTCCATTATTGACCCGAAAGATCATGTCACCTTCTCTCAACCTTCTATTTTCTATTAGACCCTGCATTGATGTACATACATGAGCACTTGAACTAAAGTCTAATATCCAACTAGAAGTAAAAAAAATCATGAGGTTAGATTCAATTACGAGCATACCTTCTGAAGATTTATCACTCTTTTTGATCTTTAGGCTCTCCAGGTAGAATGGATAGTTTCTCCTCCAATGGCCTCTAGCATCACAGTGGAAACACTTTTCCTTTGCTTCGGCCTTTTTAGGAACATGCTTCTTTGGCTTGCTTTCTTTCTTCTGCTTCTTAGTGTATTTTATCTTTTTTTTCTTTAGTAGACTTTTTCTTGAAAGAAGTCCACTCTACAGCGAGAACAGTACCCCTTAAACTCTTCAAGGTTCCTTCCATAGTGACCAGCATATTGACTAGTTTGGGTATAGTACAATCGAGTTTGTTCATATGAAAATTTATAATAAATTGACTATATAAACTCGTAACGGATTGAAATATCAAATCCATCTATAATTTCTTTTGCATTTCAAGTCCGAGCTTTTCAAGCTCCTCAATGTCCTTCATTACTGTCATATAGTGCTCATGGACGGACTGTCGTTCGTGCATCTTTAAATTGAAGAGTCTCTTGGATACTTTGAAGCGTGCAGTATGGCTCTGCTCACCATACAACTCTTGCATATGAGTTATCATAGCCCTGACAGTGGGCATATGCTCATACTGGCTTTGCAACTCATTTGACATAGATGCCAGTATACAGCACTGTGGAAATTGTATCCTAAAGTCAATCGTGTGACGATTGAGTTCATCCTTGTATTTGAATTATTGATTATTGAATAATAATTATTCTGATATTTTTCATCATAAAATGACATCTTTCTTGAACTCTTGTACTGTGATGAAGTCCCTAGAACTATGCTAATATACGATAAAGAGAGGATTTATCGTATAGTTCTTAAATAAGTTTGCGACCAAATGATACATCATTACGGGATGATGACATTTATCGAGTGAAGGTTGTTATGTGCCATATGAGTTAGTTGTCCTCTTAACCAAGGAGTACGGTGACACTGGTATGGCATACAGGTGAAATGTAAGGATACATCGTCACTAAACAAGTGACTCACCTACTGAGTATTTTGCTGTCAAGAGCTGCTCACAAAATATATGGGTATAAATATCCTTCAGACCTGAGATTACCATAGTGACTTGCAAGTAACTCACTGTGCTTTGGTGCTGAACTATCTAAATTTTTAATGTAGTGATGGAAGGCTACTGGGTACAATCAAGTACTTGTGAAGTCTGTGTATGGATCAAGATGGGATTAACCTCTTCAGATTATTAGAGTTGATGTATCACTGTATTTCAATTTAGTATAGCCTTGTCCAGGATAATTCATGAGATAGATTTGAAAGGTTGAAACCATCCTAGAGCATCCAGGATCAAAAGGATAAATTATGCGGTAACCATGAGTATGGATTTTAAAATATTTTTTTGCAATAATTCAACCTATCTGGACGTCAGAAACCATTACTAGATGGTATCTTGATTAGTACAAGAATTGGTTCCTATACTATCGGCTTAGTGTTTTAACCTATGGAGTCACGCACATAAGTCAGACAAAGTAGGAAGGAATTGACCTATGTTTATATATCCAATCTGGAAGTACTTGACTTGATTGAATATATAAGCTAACTTGATTGAGAATTAAATTATGGATCAAATGGAATTGAAGAGTTGACTGTCTAGCTGGCACTACACATGAGATTCTGGTTCAATCCCAGAGATGAACAATTTCTATCTATGATCCATGAAATATATGAAAGATTGGATTTAAGTACTAATTAATTTTAGATTAGATCTGAATTAATTAGACTTAAATAGGTCTAAAATTTAAGTTAGACTCGGTATAAAAGTTCTAAAGAGTTTAGGATTGACAGCCTTGCAAAATTATTTCGAACTGGCTTCGAATCAGATTCGAATCGGACCAGTTTTGAATGAGATATGAGTATTTCTACTTGCACTGAGAATATCCACTCATGAAGCATGATCAAAATTAGTTTGGTGCTTATTTGGGATATCCCAAGTGGGTGTGGGAGTGGGTGCAAAGTGGATATCATAAGTGATGACAATTATATCTCATGTAGGAGTCCTTCTTTCATGAGTATTAGACCAATTCAAATCAGATTTGAATAAAGAGTCCTTCTCTCGTTGGGTCATGAGAATTATCTATAAATAGAGAGAGTCTCTACCTATGGATAAAAGAAGAGAATAGAATAGCAAACAATCAAATTGACAGAAGAGAAAAAGAGAGAGAGACAGACGTGTGAAGAGAGAGGTCCTTCATCTTCTACATCTCTCCCTTTGTTGCCGCCTCCTTTCTTTGAGCATTGATCCTTCTTGGGCATCCTACCTACTGGTGTGAGGTGTCATATCATAATATCTTATCTCTCGATTGATTAAGTTACGAAGCCAATTGGATTGAAGTTCATCCTACTTTTCTGCAGCGTCTGACGTGCATGCGAAGTAGAGGGTCTACATATCCAAGCCTCTGTAAAAATTTATATCAGATAATTTAAGATTTAATCTCTGATTCTACTATGATTCAAGTAAGGATTTGATCTTTAAATAAGTAAAATATTAAAAAAAAATTTTAGATGCAACCTGGGTATTTTGGAGGGAAACTGTTTCCTTCCCTTCAATTGGTGTCAGAGCAGATTTAAAATATATGCATGTAAAATAGAATTTTTTATGATTATTTATATGAGATATGATTGAAATTTTTTGTATAACATTAAATCTCATTTAAATCTATTTATATAAAATTTTTGATCTGATTTTAATTGGACTAGAGATGCCTAATCAATAGTTGATTGAAGTTATTATAAATCTGTTATAACAGAATTCTGTTGTTGCTGAGTTTTTGATAAAAAATAATATAAATTAAAAAAATATTTTAAATTTATTTTAATAAAATTTAATTGATTGATATTTAGATCTGAATCCTATCATAATTCAGTACTGCGTGAAAATAGATTTTACCAAAAATTAATTTTTTATGCATTAATATTTACATCTAATTATTTTTTTATTTGATATCAAATCTAAAATTGATATTTTATAATTAGTATAAGATAAGTTTTAGATTTGATATGATGTATATGATACATCAAATCTAATTGGATTAGATGAAGAACATAATTGATGAGATCAAGGATATGTTCATGACATAAAATAGTTTTGTCAATAATTGCATGTTGACGTAATTATATAAGAAATTAGATTTTAGATCTTAGTAGTCTAGTACTTAGATTGATGAGATTACCAAACTATCCAATCATAAGAGATTGAAGAGATTAAATTCTCTTTTGCCTATTCGATGGGTTATCTTATGACATGTAGGGGTGTTGTTGTGATCTAATTTCATGAAGAAGAAAAGTGAATAGATTTTTATATATTATTTTGATCATAAATATATTTAAATTAGATCTAAAGTGATTTATGATTCATTATAATAGGATAAAATTTAGATATAAAATTATTTTAGATCTGAATTACATGTTATATATGATGTAATTGGTATTGATCTAAAAGTTGTCATGATACATGAGATGTATGAATAAAGTTTAGATCATACCTATGTATGTTTAATTTTTAAACATATTATGAAAATTTATTTTCATATTTTGGAAACATATGGTATGCTTCACTTGAAATTCTTATAGAATAGTTCTACAAACTGAAACACATGTTTCACACACTTAATTTTGAATTAAGTTTGAATGATCTAGAATTGAGAATTGAAGATCACTAAGATACCACATAATATGATGAGCAAAGGGTTAGCATGAATCAGGTCTTTTTAATGGGTTAGACCTAGGGTTAGAAATACATATGAACCAAGTAGAAAAATTAATTAAATCTAATCAAGTATTGAATTAGATTAGGTCAGTATTTCTCTAAATCAATCTCAATAGTTGAAGTTTGATCAAGTCCATGTGTTTGACCCTAATAAATGGACCATGATCATGGCTCTGTGGTTAAGCCTGAATCTTTTGGTGTACCAAATCAAAACTAATTAACCAGTTGGTGCTAAGGTAAGTTTGGCAGATTCGATCAAATAGTTTTCAATTGGGAGCTATTCACCTAGATGCGTTTACGGTGAGTTAAGGGCAGATCCCTCCTACTGATCTCACTTACCTGACCAACATGGCAGATTATGTTTTGATTAGGTCACTAGTCGATTCTTGCAGACCCGTACCATTAAGGTGAATCAGTGTAACTGATTTAGGTATCTTTAGACCAGCTTGTGTTTAATCCTTTACATGACTGGTGAAGTCAGTGGAAGGATTTGCAGCTTGCAAGTCGACTTCTTTTCTTATTCTTAGGTCAATAAAATCAAATTTTCTAAATTATTAGATCCATAAAGTAATAAAGTTATGAGATAACTTGATCATTGCCTTCCATTAAGGTGTGTGATAATGATTCCAATATTCCAAATAGGCATTAGAGGCGTCACATGCCTGGTGTCTATTACGTATTGAAATTGTCATTCATCATATGACCATCATAATGTACCTTCAGATCAATGCTAAGGTTGGCCGAGCTACACTCGGGTCGGATATTCATTTGTTGGATGCACTTGATGTGTCATGTTAATGGTTGGACCTAACCAGAATTTTCAGTGGAGGTGCCACACGCTTGCTGAAGGGATGTCTGGGGCAAAACCCAATGTTAGAAGTTGTTTGGAGAAACAATTGGTTATGAACCTACCTATGGATGCATTAGGGTTGGTCGAGCCACACTCGAGTCCGAATGCAGTCTGTGTGGATTCTAGTGCCCACTAAGAAATTAATATAATTCCTCGAGTTAGAGATAGAGGCTATCAATTTGCAAAAAATAGTGGAAGGACCTTTAGACTAAAGTTCATATCTTCAGAATTAAAAAAATAAATTATATACTAATAGGCTAATATTTTTTCCTTTCAGTTATGGCCAACACACTATCCCTCCATTCATTGTTGGACCTCGACAAGCTCATCGGACCCAACTTCGATAGCTGGTATCGAAAGTTGAAGATTGTGTTGGAGCATGAGAGGATTTTGTATATCCTTATGGATCAGGCACCTGAAGAACCTGCAGCCAATGCTCTTGTTGTTGTGAGAGATATATTTACATGAAGTGGCTCAATGATCGCACGACTGTGCATTGCATGATGAAGGAAGCTATGAATGATGAACTTAGTCATAAGTTTGAGGATGCGCAACCTAAAGAGATGATTTAAATATTGAATGAGTCCTTCGGCACCCCTGAGGATGCGAAGAGACATAAAACCTCCTGCATAGTGTTCAATGCCTGTATGCGAGAGGGAGCTTCAGTCACCAATCATGTATTATACATGATTAAGCAGATTGAACGCCTTAGCAAATTTGGCTTTTCGTTGCATGAATAGTTAGGCAAGGATGCTATCCTTAATTCGCTACCGAAATCCTATCTATCCTTTCTCAGTCATTATAGAATGATGAAGCCTGCAGTAAACTACCATAGTTTGCTAGGGTTATTGCAGACTTTTGAGATGGATCACCAGCTCCAAAAGGAGTCAGTGAATTTAGTGAGAGATTCATCTGTAGGGCATTGATCCTCTAAGAGAGGAAAGAAAAAAAAGGTACAAAAATCCCATGTTGTCGATCTCAAGTAGAGCAAACTATCAAAAGTTGACAAGAGCTAGGTAGAGTGCTTCTTCTGTAAGAAACTGAGTCATTGGAAAAGAAATTATCTTGCTTATATAGCCACCCTTGACCCAAACAGGCCTAAGAACAAGAGAAAGAGGTAAGTGATTGCTTCACAAGATATTTATATGATAACATCTTGTAATTTCTCTGTTTGTAATACTGTTACCTGGGTATTGGATATCGAAAGTCCTATTAATATATGCAATTCGTTGCGGAAACTGCAGGTAAGTAGAAAATTTTAAGAGGACGAGCGGTTCCTTAACGTTGGAGATGGAAGTCTTGTTCCAGTTCTGGTCTTGAAAACTTTATAGCTTGTCTTCGAGTTCAGTAGTGTCATGTTAGATGATTGTCATTATTGTCCCTCCTTTATGATGAATGTCATCTCTGTAGGCCTTCTGGCCAAACTTGGTTACAAGTTTATAATAAAGAATAATTTTTATGATATCATTATGAATGATACTATAATTATACGTGGATAATTAAAACATGGCATATACATAATATCACGGCCTGTTAGTGTAATGTACACACCGAGTAAACCCCCAAAATAGATAATATCAGCAAATCTTACCTTTGGCATTGTAGGCTTGATCATGTGAACAAGAATAGAATTGATAGGTTGATCAAGGAATGGTCCTTGAGATAGATGATTGTAAATCATTACTTACCTGTAAATCTTATCTACTTAGAAGATGACTAAGTCACCTTTTAAAGAAAAAGGTGAAAGAGCCAGTGATGTCCTAGGTCTAATACATACTGATGTATGTGGGTCTATGAACATAAGTGCCAGAGGAGGATATTACTACTTCATTATGTTTATAGATGATCTATCGAGGTATGGGTATGTCTATCTTATGAAGCATAAGTCAGAATCATTTAAAATATTCAAACGATTCCATGTTGAAGTAGAGAAACAAACTGAAAAGAGTATTAAGATCCTTCAATCAGACCGAAGAGATGAATACCTCACAAGTGAGTTTCTAACATATCTAGAAGAGAATGGGATTCTCTCATAGTGGATCTCTCCTGAAATACCACAACATAATGATGTGTCCGAGAGAAAGAATCGAACCTTGTTAGACATGATCCGATCCATGATGAGCTTTTTCCAGTTTGCCAATATCATTTTAGGGATATGCTCTAGAGACTGCCTGCTATATTTGAATAAGATGCTCAGCAAGTACGTCGATAAAACTCCATATGAGATATGAACTGGACGTAAGCTGGTGCTCTCACATCTTAGGATCTGGTGGTGTCCAGCTTATATCAAGCATTTAAAGATAGATAAGCTTGGACCGAAGTCTGATAGATGTTTATTCATAGGGTACCCAAAGGAAACTAAAGGATACTACTTCTACCTCGCTACAGAACAAAAGGTGTTTGTCAGCAGCCGGGCAGTCTTTTTGGAAAAGGAGTTCTTTGGTAAAGGAGCTAATGCATGTAAAATTGAACTTGATGAAGTTCATGAGGTGGAAGGATTGACACATACAGAATTAGGTTTGGTTGGTGAATCAAATCCGGAGCCAGTAGAGGCACCATTAAGGAGATCTGATAGAGTATCGTGTTAGCCAGACGGATACTATGATTTTCTGATCTAGGATGGTGATCCTATTGAACTTGATGAGAACGATGAGAATCCGATCACCTATATGGAGGCCATGCAAAGGCCCGACTCTCAAAAATGGCTTGAGGCTATGAAGTTCGAGATGGAGTCCATGGAGATCAATAGTATTTGGACACTAATTGATCCACCCGAAGGGATAAAATTCATAGGATGTAAATGGATTTTCAAGAGAAAAAAAGGAGCAGATGAGAAGGTAAAGACCTATAAAGTCCGTCTAGTTGCTAAGGATTACCATCAACATTATGGTATTGACTATGACGAGACGTTCTTTCCTGTGGGAATACTCAAGTCCATCCAGATTATGCTTGATGTCGCTGCACACCTAGATTATAAGATCTAGCAAATGGATGTCAAAACCACTTTTCTTAATGGAGAGCGGGAAGAAGAGGTGTATATGATACAACCCGAAGGGTTCACATCCATAGACGAGTCAAAAGTGTGCAAGCTGAAAAGATCAATTTATAGACTTAAGCAGGTATTGAAGAGTTGGAACATGCATTTTGATAAAATAATCAAAATATATTGCTTCATTAGGAATGGAGAAGAGCTTTGCGTCTACAAATAGGCTTTCAATTTTGTGGTCATTTTTCTTATGCTGTATGTGGATGACATACTGTTACTAAAAAATGACATCCCAGCTTTGCAAAGTGTGAAGCTATGGTTATCATCACAGTTTTTCATGAAGAACTTGGGAGAAGCATCCTACATCTTAGGGATGAAGATCTATAGAGATAGATCTAGAAGGTTGCTTGGATTGTCCCAATCCACGTACATTGACACCTTGTTGAAGCAGTTTTATATGGATAATTTCAAGAAAGGCTATCTTCCGATAGGCCATGCAATTACTCTTTCCAAAAAGAATTATCCGACAACTCTTGAGGAGAGAGAGTGTATGAGTAGCATACCATATGCTTCAGTAGTGAGATCTATCATGTATGCTATGACATGTACAAGGTTGGATGTGGCCTATTCACTAGAGGTAGTGGTGGTACCATTCAAATCTGGGTGAGAAACATTTAAATAATGCAAAAGCAATTCTTAAGTATTTGAGAAATATTAAAGACCAATAGCTTATATATGGAGACTCTGATCTGAAACTTGTAGGATATACTGATTTCGATTTTCAGTCAGATTGTGATGACAGCAGAAGCATATTAGGCTACGTATTTACCTTGATTGAAGGAGCTGTTTGCTGAAAAAATTTCAAGCAACATACTGTGGCCGATTCTGTATGCGAAGCGGAATACATTACTGCATCGGATGCTGCAAAGGAGGCGGAGTGGTTGTGAAAATTTATTATCGAGCTGATAGTTGTACCTTCTATTGATAGTCCTATCCTACTGTATTGTGACAGCTCCATTGCCATAGCTCAGGCAAAAGAACCTAAGTCGCACCATCACACTAAACATATTCTGCGCCGCTATCACCTAGTGCGAGAGATCGTGAACCGAGGTGACGTTGAGCTTCAGAAGATCGACGAAAAGGAGAACCTAGCCGACCCCTTCATTAAAGCTCTCGAGATCAAAGAGTTCGATGACTTCAAATGGAAGATGGGTATAAGATACTGCCCCGATTGGCTTTAGTTCAAGTGGGAGTTGTTGAGAATTGTGTCCTAAAATCTATCGTGTGAGGATTGAGTTCATCCTTGTATATGAATTATTGATTATTGAATAATAATTATTCTGATATTTTTCATCACAAAGTGATATCTTTCTTGAACTCTTGTACTGTGATGAAGTCTCTAGAACTAGGCTAGTGTACGATAAAGAGAGGATTTATCGTATAGTTCTTAAACAAGATCGCGACCAAATGATACGTCATTATGGGATGATGACATTTATCGAGTGAAGGTCATTGTGTGCCATATGGGTTGGTTGTCCTCTTAACCAAGGAGTGTAGTGACATTGGTATGGCATACAGGTGAGATGTAAGGGTACATCATCACTGAACAAGTGACTCACCTGCTGAGCATTCTGTTGTCAAGAGCTGCTTGCAAAACACATGGGTATAAATGTTCTTCAGATCTGAGATCACCATAGTGACTTGCAAGCAACTCACTGTGCTTTGGTGCTGAACTACCTAAATTTTTAATACAGTGATAGAAAGCTACTAGGTACAGTCAGATACTTACGAAGTCTATATGTGGATCAAGATATGATTGACCCTCTGAATTATTGGAGTTGATGTATCATTATATTTTAATTTAGTAAAGCCTTGATCAGGATAATCCATGAGATGGATTTAAAAGGTTGAAATATAATGTGGATAAATCAATCTCGATTGACAATTAACCAGAGACCATCCTAGAGCATCCAGGGTCAAAAGGATTAATTATGCGGTAACCATGAGTGTGGGTTTTGAAATATTCTTTTGTGATAATCAAACTTATCTGGATATCGAGAACCATTGCTAGATGGTATCTCGATTAGTGTAGAAATTGGTTCCTGTGCTATCGACCTAGTGTTTGAACCTATGGAGTCACGCACACAAGTTAGACAAAGTAGGAAGGAATTGACCTATCTTTATATGTCTAATCTGAAAGTACTTGACTTGATTGAACATATAAGCTAACTTGATTGATAATTGAGTTATGGGTCAAACGGGATTGAAGAGTTGACTATGTCTAGCTAGCACTACACATGAGGTTCAGGTTCAATCCCGGGGATGAATAATTTCTATCTATGATCCATAGAACATATGAAAGATTATATTTAAGTACTAATTAATTTCAGATTAGATCTGAATTAATTAGACTAAAATAAGTCTAAAATTCCAGTTAGACTTGGTACAAAAGTCCTAAAGAGTTTAGGATTGACAGAATTTCAAAATTATTTCGAACCAGCTTCGAATTGGATTCGAATCAGATCTATTTTGGATAAGATATAAGTATTCCTACTTACATTGGAAATACCCACTCATGAAGCATGATCAAAAATTAGTTTGGTGCTTATTTGGAGCGTCCCAAGTGGGTGTGAGAGTGGGTGCAAAGTGGATGTCATAAGTAATGGCAATTATATCTCATGTAGGAGTCCTTTCATGAGTATTAGACCAATTCAAATCAGATTTGAATAAAGAGTCCTCCTCTTATTGGGTTATGAGAATCATCTATAAATAGAGAGGGTCTTTATCTATGGATAAAAGAAGAGAATAAAATAGCAAACAAATCAAATTGAGAGGAGAAAAAGAGAGAGAGAGATAGGTGTGTGAAGAGAGAGGTCCTTCATCTTCTATGTCTCTCCCTTTGTTGCCGTCTCCTCTCCTTGGGCGTGGATCCTTCTTAGACATCCTATCTACTAGTGCGAGGTATCACATCATCACATCTCATCTCTCGATTGATTGAGTTGTGAAGCCAATTGGATTGGAGTTCATCCTGCTTTCCTACAGCGTCTGACGTACATACGAAGTAGAGGGTTTGCATATCCAGGCCTCCGCAAATATTTATATCAGATAATTTGGGATTTGATCCCTGGTTCCATTGTGATTCAGGTAAGGATTTGATTCTTAAGTAAGTAGACATTAGAAAAAAATTTTAGATTCAAACTGGGCATTCTGGAGGGAAACTGTTTCTTTCCCTTCAAGCACTTGATCCGACTGTCTTCATCCATCCACTTTTCAAAGGTAGCCCTTTGCTCAGTAGGACAGTTTGGTAATACTATGGGTTTCTAGTCGAGTGCATGACCTAATTTTTCTGAGATCAGGATAATCTTGAGGTTTTTGAGTCAATCTTTGCAATTAGTTTCGATCAAATGATTGATTTCAAGGATGCAGACTAGAGGATTTGAGGCTGACATAGTTTAACTGCGAGAGTAGAGATTCAAGTTAGACTTTTATACTTAATGTTATATTTGCTTCTAGAGATTTTAAGATGCAAACAATGACTTCCACTAATTTTTTAGATTTCTTTATTCTCCAGGTGGGAAATAGAAACCCAATCATGACAAAAAGATTCGTAGTGGGTGCTGCGGTCCCACCAATACCATGCACCTCGCCTAATAGTTATTGATAACATGCACACTGATACGTAGGCAACTTTTTGCCTAGATGCTTCTCTAAGCATATTACAGCGACTTGGTCTCGAAGTCATGTGGGCTCACCTAACAATTATTGACCACACTTCTTAGTTAGGTCTGACCCACCATTCACAAGCAGGTGCAAGGTCGTCATTGGATCCCTCACCTAAAGTTATTGAGCCCAACCCTATCCTCACTCTGGAGCAACTCTTTGCTAATAGAGTGGTTGCATGTTCTCGATGCAACTGAACCACTGTAACTAGTCGAGAATAATCAACACCAGTAGTACGTCCACACATCTACAACGGTAAAAGACCTATGGATTTAATATTTGTGGAGAGGTTTAGATTTAGATCTCATCAAGTAAGCTAACGAAACCAATTAAATAATCACACCTCAATTACTTACCTTAGACACCAATAAGTCAATTGGTCCAAATAGGTTAACTCAAGCAAATAAGACTCAAGCCATCGAGCCAAATTAGGCCCTTAGATTAATCGATTCTACATATGAGATTCAATCGATTTGATCAATAATAATTATATGATCATATAACTTAATTAATCTAGCCCTAATCAACACTTGACTTGATTTGATCAATTACTTAATCGATGATTCAAAATTTTAGATGCAATCCTATTACATGATCTAATTTTTAATTTTTTATAACCAAAATCCTCATACACAAACATAAATTTCAGATTCCAAAATTAATTTTCAGATCTAAATTCTTTGTATAAAAGTAAATTTTAAATCATAAAAAATAGT